>NC_044032.1:530806215-531007856 GCF_901765095.1 Microcaecilia unicolor
CAATTTGAATATAGAATCTTGTGAAAACCATAGATAAAAGATATAGAAACCTATTTATTGAGCTGGTTTAGCATGGTACCATGCTTACAGTGCCACTTTGTAAAGGTTAATGTGTACTAACTGCAACATTGCTAAATAGAAAGATTGGAAAAAAACACTAAACATATCCACAGTAAACTACTTAGTGGAAACCATAAACCTTGTACTACTTTAGTTGAAGGGAGAAGAGACCTCATCTGACCAACACAGTAACTTTTTAGCCTTCAGGCTCACAGTTATCTGCTTAAACTGGCCCCTTTGTAATCATAGGTTTAAAAACTCCCAATATACTGTCACATACAACTAATGTTCTCTTATTAATATTATGAAATACTGCTGTAAACCACATGTCCAAAACTTCAAGGTGTTGATATATCACCAAATATGCAGCACTAATCTTTATCAAAAGGCATTTTAGAGATAAGTGCTAGGGATGACGTTTTAAAGATAAATGCTGCAAATCTTGCAACAGAGCAATGCCTTGTGATTGAACTTTGAGTCATGGCCACAGCCATGCATCCATGCTCTGACACATCTTTTCCCCCAGGGGCAGGCCCCGTGCCAATATCAGGCCTCCAGCAGCTCCATTGGCATGTCAGGCCGCTCACTTCAGGGCACTTTCCTGGCCCGGTGTTCTTCTCTTCTTGCGGTGCCGGCAGGAGACAGCATCATTAGGCACACACATATGCCAAAATTGGTCATTTGAGGATCGGAGGCAAGGGGTGGGTCTTGGCGCTCTTTGTTGATATCATGAGATCAGGCCCTCTTTAGGGATCCCAGAGCACCTTCCTTTTGCCTTGCAATGGGTTGCCTGATCTTCACCTAGTGTGTTTTGCTACCTAGTTCCTGTCTTCAAGCTGTGTTATTTTCTATCCTACCAAAGCTTCAGTCTTCAGCTCTACAATCTCTAGTCTTGCCAAGCTCCAGTCCTGCTGTCTCCTCTCCATCCGAGCTCCAGTCTCCAGTCCTGCCGAGCTCCAGTGTCCAATCCTGCTGAGCTCCAATCTCTAGTCTTTCTGAGCTGCCATCTCCAGTCTTCCCAAGCTCCAGTTTCCAGCTTTGCTTTCTCCAGTCCTGCCATGCTTCAGTCTCTGGACCTGTTTAACTCTGGTTTTCTGTCCTGCAGTACTCCAGTCTTCAGTCTTGCTGTGCCACTTGATATTAGTCCAGCAGTGTTCCAAGGTCCATTTGTTTTATCCTATCATTTATTCCTTCTAGGTGTTACTCACCTCCTGCCTGATGGGCCTCCATCTAGCCTTTGGGCTTGCAGTCATCATCTCCTACTTATGGTACAAGGGCTTACCTCTCAGGTCATGAGTCACCTGCGTTACCATTACACCAGCAGTTGGCACTCCAGCTTCAACAACTCTTGGGTTCTGTTCAGGACTTGACTGCTTGCATGGACCATCTCCAGATATCTATGGCACCACCATCTGTGGCCTCTCTGGAGCGGCTTCCCAGCTCTGCCATGACAGCTGCACGCACAACACCTGGCATTAGACTTGTGGCTCCTCCCAGATACGATTGGAGTCCCGAAGCCTGCAGAGGATTTATCAATCAATGCCAAACCATATTTGAACTACAGGCAAGGGACCTTGTCTCAGACAGGGCCCGAGTGACTTAAATAATCTCTTTGCTGTCAGGACAGGCTCTTGCATGTGATTCTCCTCTCTGGGAGTGGAATGATCCTATACTTGACAACCTCAACGGTTTCTACAACATTTCAGGAGAGTCTTCAAGGAGCTTGGGAGGGCTACTTCTGCAGCATCCAAACTCTTGAGACTGGAACAGGGCTCTCAAACCTTGGGGAATAATGAAAGTCCGGTGGCTGTTTTCTGGCAAGGATAATTGCCCCAAATAAAAGATGAACTAACAGGACAGGACCTCCCTATCACACTGGATAATCTAATCTGTCTTTGTAATCTGGTAGATATCCAGTTCTAGAAATGAACCCGAGAACAGCAATCTTTCCACTGCACTATTCAGCTGGTGCCCAACTTCCAGTGAGCCTTGCATTTGGCAACTAAGGGATCTTCTCCTCCTGACCCTGGGGAACCCATACAGGTGGACCTCTTTTCCCTCTCAGAAAAAGAGAAGTGGAGACAACGAACACTGGATTTGTGTCTCTACTGTGGCAAGAATGGACATTATGCCCTGAAATACCCTAATAAGTTGGAAAAATTTCAGGCATAGCTCTGGTTGGGGAAACAGTGCTAGGATCTCAGTTTTTGGTACCAGCTTCTCTTGAATTTGACCATGAACTAGTTAACACCAAGGCCTTTATCAACTCTGGAGCCGGTGGGAACTTCATTGTTGAGGCCCTCATTCGTCACTATGTAATCCCTACTTAGGAGCTTCCTAGAGCTATCTGGGTCACCTCAATGTATGGGAATATTTAGGGTCATCTTAAAGCCAAGATGGTTTCTCTGACTGAATTGCCTTTTTTGGGCTATATCATATCAGACCTGGGCCTTAAAAGGGATCCCACAAAGCTCTCTACCAGCCTTATAGTGTTTTCTGGATTTTGCAAAAAAAAAAAAAAAAAAAAACAACTATTGTCAGTTTATTCATGGCTACTCTACTATTGCTGCACCTCTTACCATCCTGGCTAGGAAGGATGCTAAAACTCCAGATTGGCTTGAAGCAGCAGTACAGGCTTATGAACTTTAAAAACAGACCTTTAATATGGATCCAGTGCTTTGACATCCTGACCCTGAGAAATCCTTCTTTATTTAAATCAGTATTTCCTCTACAGGAGCTGGGGCTATCCTCTCACAATCCAACAGCAAGGGTAAACTGTTATCCTTTGCTACTTTTTCCCAGAAATTCACTCCAGTAGAACAGAATTACACTATTGGATATCGAGAGTTGTTAGCCATCAAGATGGCTTTGGAGGAATGGTGTAATCTCCTTGAGGGAGTCAAATACCCATTCAACGTGACTACAGGCCATAAGAATCTTCTGTATCTTTAAGAGGTCCATAGGCTCAATCCTTGCCAGGCTTCATGGTATCTCTTTTACTCCTGATTCAACTTTCGGGTGGTCTTCTGTTTGGCTGAGAAGATGCTTTCTCCCATTCCTTTGAGCCCTGACCCACGGAGCATTTTAGACACTGCCAAGAACCTGACTGTTTTCTCCATACCTATACCTCCAGGCAAGACCAAAGTTCCCAAGCATCTTTGGGACACAGTATTAAGATGGAGCAATGATTCCAAACTTTCTGGTCACCTTGGAGTTTGCACAACATTGGAACTCATCTCTCAAACTTAATGGTGGCCCAGCGTAAGAAGAATGTGCATGATTTTGTATTCTCCTACCCCATTTTTGTCTGTCATAAGTCATTGCATTCACACCTGTGGCACCTTCTTTATCCTCTTCTGATACTGGAGGCATCATTAGGCACCCATAAGGGCTATGGTAGTGGTGTGGGGAGGGGGTTTGGGGGGCTCAGCACACAAGGTAAGGGAGCTATGCACCTGGGAGCAATTTCTGAAGACCACTGCAGTGCCCAGTTGGTGTCCTGGCATGTCAGTGGGACCAGTGCACTACACATGTTGGCTCCTCCCACAACCAAAAGGCTTGCATTTGGTTGTTTCTGAGATGGGCATCCTCAGTTTCCATTATCGCCGAAAATCAGGGACGACCATCTCTAAGGACGACCATCTCTAAGGTCAACCTACATTTCCAGATTTGGGTGTCCCCGACCGTATTATCGAAACGAAAGATGGACGCCCATCTTGTTTTGATAATACAGGTTTCCCCGCCCCTTCACTGGGACGTCCTGAGAGGACGTCCTCAGGAAATCTTGGGCACCCCTTTCGATTATGCCCCTCCACGTGAAACATTCATATATTTGGATTTGGGGTTAAACTCTGTATTACTTCCAAGTTTTCATAGTTATGAATTCCTTTAACACAACCAAATAGAAACAGCTTAAACACTGTTTTGTCTTTTGTACTTGCAGGTATCCTATTCAAATATCACTGCATACATTTCTGCAATAACTAGAATGTCTGTTAGCCTGCATGTGTTTTCTATAAACAAACAAAATATCATAGCTCACACTTTTTATTTTTCAGAAATTTTCTGAGGCCTTCTACTAATGTGCACTGAAAAATGGCTTGCGGTAGTATAGGCACAGGTTTTGGGCATGCGCTGATCCATTTTTCAGTGCGCCCTTAAAAAGGCCTTTTTTAAAATTTTTGCTGAAAACGAATGTGCACAAAATCAAAATTACCACGCGTCCATTTTGGGTCTACGACCTTACCACCAGCCATTGTCCTAGCGGTAAAGTCTCACACTGTAACTGAGTGGTAAAGACATATGAAATTACAGCAAAAGCCATGCAGTAGCCAGGTGGTAACTCCATTTTGGCGTGTGTTGGGTGCATGTAAATGCTTATGCGGCTTAGTAAAAGGGCCCCTTAGATTGTTAAAACAACAGTAGTGTATGTTCAGAAATATAAATTTTAACACTCTCTGAGTACAGAAAACTATATGCATTCCATCCTCAGACTAATATATACACATTTCAGCTTTCTATAATTACAGTTAGGTTGATAATGTTTCAGATAAACAACAGTCTCTCAACTGTGTTGAAAGCACACACCTGTTCCAATCCATCAAATAATTGTGTTGGTGTGTTATTAGGAGAAGCTCCTGATGATTAAGAAAAGGAGGCAGGATAACAAGGATGTCATGCCCGGTTATCACAGACTAAAAATCTTTGAGCTGTACCTGAGATAGCAACATGAAGCTAGCAGAAGAAGCAATTGAGACAAGCAAGCAGGATAAGTCTGCACTGATTCCTTTAAAGTCACCAAGCAGAAGACTAAGTAGTACCATTTCAACTAGGCTTCAGTATTAGAGGGATCACAATTCTGGAGCCCCACCACCTTCCCTTCAATTAGGTATGGAGGGATTTCTTGGTGGGTATAAGAATGTTTTCATAGTGTAGAATATAAAATGAGAAGGAACGTGGTATTTTAGGGTAAGCCACAGGAGAAATCTCTTCAATGCATACTTGAATGAGAGATAAGATGATACTGGATGGTCGGAGGGAGAGAGAAAGAGAGAAGAAATCCTAGATGGCTGGGGGGGGGGGGGGGGATTAAGAGAGAGGCAGAGAGGAAATGCTGCATGGCAAGGGGGACAGATAAACCTCTCACATAGTCAGGATTATTATAGCAGTTTACCGGAAAATAAGACCATCTCTTGGCTGGTTATGCAATTAATATTGCAATTACAATTTATAATTGTAATTAATTGAATGATTACAATTTTAATCTATGTGCAGCCCTAATCATAATGCATGTTAATTTCCCATAATGCATGCCACATAATGAGATGCAAGTACCTCATTATACAAATTAAATAATGCATCTTGGATAGCACTCCATAAGCTGTGTTAATTATGGAAAAGTGTCAACTTTAGTTGGCATTATTTTTCCTACCTGAGAGCATCTGTGGGCTGGGTGTCAATATGGCATTTAAAGAATTGCCCTAAAGACATCTACTAGTGCTTTCCCTTCCCTCCCTCCCCCAGAAGATACCCCCCTTCCCTCTCTCTCCCAGAAGATATCCCCATCCCCTAGAGCCTACCAGAGATTTCCCTGCTGTATAGTGTCAGGAGAAGGAACAATCCCCAGTCACTCCTACCCCTTCAGGTGCTGGGTTCAAAACTGCACAAGCCAAACCCTAGTTGTAGTCTTGTGGTAGTAATGCAAGGGATCCAGCTACCAAATAATAAGTGCTTGTCTTTTTCAACTATTGCTGAGTCATTTCACTCTGTATTAAAAAGTTCCATTAGAAATGAACAGTAAGGATATTATTATTCTTCCAACAACCTAAGATCATTTTAATTTCTATAAATAGTACATATCTAGTAACTTGCATTGTGGGAAGGTAATTATATTTCTAAATGCACTAGACCAGGATAACAATTTTATGCAAAAGTTTACCTAGTATCCCCTAAATCTGTTGAACAAGTCTCCATGGGCTGGATATTCAAAGGATTTATGCTCCTAACTTTGAGGTGTGTTTGCTAAAGTGCAGTAAGTTTTTGCAGTTGCCAACACCTTAACTACAAAACTTCCACACCTTAACTTTGTAGAAATGTAGGGGGTGTACCCGCTTTGTATTCTGTACAGTATGCATCATTTGGGGGTCTTTCACAAAGCGGCAGTAAGCCCAATGCGGGCTTACTGTGCGCTAAAACGAAAGTACTGCCGGGCTACTGCAGCAGCCCGGAAGTAGTTCCCACCCCTAGCACGTACCATTTATTATTATTATTTTATTTGTTACATTTGTATCCCACATTTCCCACCTATTTGCAGGCTCAATGTGGCTTACATAGTACCATAGAGGCATTCACCATCTCCGGTAGAGAGACAGTTACAATGAGTTGTTGTGGTCGATTAAGGTCCATGTGTTGTAGACACATTAGGAATAGTAGAGAGGACGTGTTATGCGGAGTCTGTAACAAGCTTTGGTTTTGTTGTGTTGCAGGGTTTAGGTATTTAGGTTGGGTCGATAGGGTATGCCTTTTTGAACAGGCTGGTTTTTAGTGATTTCCGGAAGTTTAGGTGGTGGTACATTGGATGCATAAGTTGATTTGTATTTGAGTCCTTTGCAGCTTGGGTAGTGGCGATTTAGGTAAGTTCGTGTTGTTTTGATTGTGTTTTTTGTTGGTAGGTCTATGAGGTCTATCATGTAGCCCGGGGCTTCGCCATAGATAATTTTATGGACCAGGGTGCAGATTTTGAAAGCAATACGTTCTTTGATTGGTAGTCAATATAGTTTTTCTCAGAGAGATTTAGCACTTTCAAATCGCGTTTTTACAAATATAAGCCTGGCTGCTGTGTTTTGAACGGTCTGAAGTTTCTTTATGAGTTGTTCTATGGATCACGCGTAAATTCCATTGCAGTAATCTGCATGGCTTAGTACCATTGATTGTATCAGGCTACGAAATGTTTCCTTCGGGAAGAATGGTTTCACATGTTTGAGTTTCCACATTGAGTGGAACATTTTCTTAATTGTGTAGTTAACTTTGCTCTCAAGTGTAAGGTTATGGTCGATAGTAACGCCGAGGATTTTCAGGCTGTCTGAGATAGGGAGGATATAGTCTGGGGTGTTTATACTTGTGGGTTTGTACATATTATGTCAGGATGAGATGATGAGACAGTGTGTTTTATCTGTGTTGAGTTTTAATTGAAATGCATTTGCCCATGAGTTCATGATGTTTAGGCTGAGCTTGATTTCGTTGGTGATTTCTGTCAGATCGTCTTTGTAAGGTATGTATACTGTGACATCGTCTGCATAGATGAATGGGTTGAGGCCTTGGATGGATAAGGACTTGGCTAGTGGGGTCATCATTAGGTTAAAGAGGATTGGTGATAGTGGTGATCCCTGAGGTACTCCGCAGTCGGCTTTCCACAGTGATGATATATTTGAATTTGATTTCACTTGGTATGTTCTAGTGGTTAGGAAACCCTTGATCCAACTAAGTATGTTGTCACCAATGCCAAAGTAATCTAGGAGTCTTAGTAGGATATTATGATTTACCATGTCGAATGCACTAGACATGTCTAATTGAAGAAGAAGTATGCTTTTACCTGTTGCTATTTCCTGCTTGAATTTGGCCAGGAGAGTTATGAGTACTGTTTTGGTGCTATGGAAGGGGAGAAAGCCTGATTGTGATTCATGTAAGATTGAGAATTTGATTATGTAATCACCAAGTTATTTGGTTACCATGCTTTCCATCAGTTTGACTGCTAGTGGGATAGATGCTACTGGGCGGTAATTGGTAAGTTCACTTGTCTTTTTCTTGGTGTCTTTTGGAAGTGGGGTGAGTAGGATGTTGCCATTTTCTTTAGGGAAGAGACCTTGTTGGAGCAAGTAGTTTAGGTGAGATGTGAGGTCTGTTATGAAGTGACCGGGGGAGGATTTTATTAGGTAGCTGGTGCACGTATCCAATTTGCATTGGGTGTCGGAGAACTTTTTGATTGCATGGGTAACTGTTTCAGTGTTGAGGAGGGCAAAGTTTGTCCAGATTCAGTCCGCTGGGTATTCTCCATGGGTTGGGTCCAGACTGTTGATGAAGTTTTCAATATCTGTGTTGTCAAGAGGGAGTGTATTGTGTAATTTACAATTTTTTCATTGAAATAGTTACTAAGTTTGTCTGCGGATGGAATGTCTGAGGTGGTTGTGGTGACCAGGATGGTGTCTAGTAGTTTATTTACGGGTTTAAAAAAAGAAAGACCTACCTTTTTCCTGTTGTGGTAACAGGGGACCTTGGCAGGCGGCAAAAACACTTACTGATGCCAGTGCAGGCACCCTTTTGCCGCAGTTTCATAAAAGGGTCCTTGATTTGGGAGTAGACTGTAGGGATGGGCTGTCATTTGCAACAACACATGAAATGTCCAATGAAGCAATGTCATATTTAGAGAGCTTTATTATGGATGTAATGTTGAAACACCATTCACCACCGCCAACTCCAGGCTCCGCCCATCCTGCCTTGCCTCACCCTATGCCTGGAATAAACTTCCTGAGCCCTTACGCCAAGCCCCCTCCCTACCCATCTTCAAATCCTTGCTCAAAGCCCACCTCTTCAATGTTGCCTTCGGCACCTAACCTTTATACCTTTCAGGAAATCTTGACTGACCCAATTTGACTGCCCCTTCTTGATTGACTGTACACTTGTCTTTTAGATTGTAAGCTCTTTGAGCAGGGACTGTCCTTCTATGTTAAACTGTACAGCGCTGCGTAACCCTAGTAGCGCTTTAGAAATGTTAAATAGTAGTAGTATATCCTTTAGAGTCCTATATCTCTACAATGCCACATAAAAAGGGGTGACTGTCACAGAAGCAGAAACATGCTGTAAGCAATGTTTGAAACTGACTAGGGAAGTTGTTCCCGAACCTGGTCCTTAAGGCACCCCAGCCAGTCAGGTTTTCAGGATATCTACAATGAATATTCTTGAGAGAGATCTGCATGCCCTGCTTCCTCTGCATGTAAATCTCTCTCATGAATATTCATTGTGGATAACCTGAAAACCTGACTGGCTGTGGTGCCTCCAGGACCAGGTTTGGGAACCACTGGTCTAGAGTGAGAGTTGTTCCACAATGAATCCATGTAGTCCCATTGATCTTTATTGTCCCCTAACCCATACATATTACCATTGGAAAAGACTGCAAAAATGATATAATCACTGACCTTAATTTACCTTGTTGGATCATAATGTAAATTATTAAAGTTTTAAATTGTAATAATAACGCTACAGCATATAATAACACTACCTTATATCAATGATTATTTGTAGGATGAAAGGTAGAATGGGTTAGAGATTGTTTACTTGTACCCCACAGGTATTAGCAGCCTAACCAGCTTATTTTCGAAAGAGAAAAATGCCTATAGTGCGACCTAAATCGGGAGATAGACGTTTGTCTCGCAAAGGCGCCCAAATCGGTATAATCGAAAGCCGATTTTGGGCGTTTCCAACTGCACTCCGTCGCGGAAACAAATAAAGTTGACAGGGGCGTGTCGGAGGCGGAACTTGGGCGTGGTTATCAGCCGAGGAGAGATGGGCGTCTTTAGCTGATAATCGAAAAAAAAAAGGCATTTTTACCACGATTTTGGGTCACTTTTTTTGGACCCTTTTTTTCATGAACAAGTCCCAAAAAAGTACTCCAACTGCCCAGATGACCACTGTAGATAATCGGGGATGACCTCCCCGGACTCCCCCAGTGGTCACTAACCCCCTCCCACCAAAAACCCCCCACTTTAAAAACTTTTTCCAGCCTGTATGCCAGCCTCAAATGTCGTACCCACCTCCATGACAGCAGAATGTGTTCGATCCTGTCACAGCCTTTCCCTGGGTCAGATGTGGCTCTCGGGTGCAGTACAGGGTCACATCAGCATTGCATTGTGGTGGGTGTAGGGTATTGGGCTCCGTGATTTCATTAGCTTGTGTTACAGTCTCACGATGTTGGTAGTTGTTAGGCTCTTCTCCCATGGTGCTTTTCCCCCTGCCTACTGGGTCAGAGTGTGCCCTGTTGTGTTTCCTGTTGTAGTCCATGCGGTAGTGGCCATTTTTGTAAGCCAGTTTTAGTTCCCTTTCCTGTGTTAGCCACGTTAGACAACTTAGTTCTTCCCTTGAATGTGGCTGAAAGAGGGCATTGTACAGCATTCTGCCAGCTCTGACCTAGTGCTAATCTCAGTACCAGGGAGACTCGTTGCCAGTGGGGCACAACCTCTGATCTGCAGTTAACTGTGAGTAAACATGGTTATTCCAATAAAGGACGTTTTCGGAGAGATTAGTCTTCAGGTGTCAACTGGTGTGCCAATGTTATACAGCAGCAACAAGTCCTAGAGACCTGCGTGTACGCAGGTCCCTGGAGCACTTTTAGTGGGTACCGCAGTGCACTTCAGCCAGGTGGCCCCAGGCCCATCCCCCCTACTTGTAACACTTGTGCTGGTAAATGGGAGGCCTCCAAAACCCACTGTACCCACATGTAGGTGCCCCCTTCACCCCTAAGAGCTATGGTAGTGTTGTACATTTGTGGGTTTTGGGGGAGGGGGGTTGGGTGTTCAGCACTCTTGCTAAGGGAGCTATGCATGTGGGAGCTTTTTCTGAAGTCCACCGCACTGACCTAGGGTGCCCAGATAGAGGCATATTTTCAAAACACTTAGCCTTCCAAAGTTCCATAGGTTTCTATGGAACTTTGGAAGGCTAAGTGCTTTGAAAATATGCCTCTTGGTGTCCTGGCATATCAGGGGGGCCAGTGTACTACGAATCCTGGCCCCTCCCACGACCAAATGGCTCGGATTAGGACATTTTTGAGCTGGGCGTTTTTAGTTTCCATTATCGCTAAAAAAAAACAAATGCCCAGCTCAAAAACGTCCATTTTTTCGAAAATACGGTTCGGCCCGCCCCTTCACAGACCCGTTCTCGGAGATAAACGCCCATGGAGATAGGCGTTTCCGTTCGATTATGCCCCTCTAAGCGAGCTTCTCATATACAATGATGCTTCCTTACCAAGTCAAGCCAAGATTCTGTTGTCTTCATGTTTTTCACAAGAAATAGAAAAGTTATGAGGTCCCTTTTCAAAACCGGGTTATGCAATGGAGGTATGTTAGAAATAAGAACCAAACCTCAAACACCAAAAATTATCCTTTTTCTCAATGTGTCCTGTGACCACATCGAGAACAGAATAATTTACCCACAAATTCTTAAATGGTTATCAGAAGACCTATGTGTTCATGCTAGATTGATGAAAATTTGTCCAGATAATCTATCCATATAATGTTATCCCTGCTATTTCAGCATTTTCTGCCCCTTTTATTAAGCCACGCAGGCACCTGCGCGCACCAAATTGCAGTTACCGCCCGGTGACTGCATGGCCCTTGCGGTAATTCCAATTTTTTTTAATTTTCTGGTGCACGTAACAAACATGTGCCAAGTGGCATCTGATACACATAGGTCATTACCACCCAAATTCTTTACCGCTAGGTCTATGGCTGGCGGTAAGGTCTCAGACCCAAAATGGATGTGCGGCAATTTTGAGTTTGCTGCACATCCATTTTCAGGAAAAAAAGAGGTCTTTTTTACAGGTGCACTGAAAAATGATTCTGCACACGCCCAAAACCCAAACGTACATTACCGCAAGACATTTTTCAGCACACCTTTATAAAAGGACCCCTCAGTTTTGAACACAAAGGTTATAGGAACAGCTGCTGAATATCATTATCTGTATAATTTTTTGGCTACATCCCAAAACCTGCTTTGCTTCCGATGGATAAATCTTGGATGGTTAATGAATTATATGGACAAAATTTATCCATACACGTGGCAGAGCCAGGCTGATGCTTATTTGGTTTTCAATATTACTTCCTTTTTTTTTTCAGTAGAGCAAGAGAAACATTGTTCAAAACTCTCAAGGGCTGAATTATAACCGTAACTTTTGTGAAACAATTTATTGTTGTTTTAGAAAACATTTTCAGCCTTATATACCATATAAATGAGCAGCTGTGGCAAGGGATCCATGAGTGAATAGGATTTATAGCAGTGTAATAAATGGGTACAAATAGACATACAGGGTAGATATAGTGCTTCTTTCCTGCCAACATTTGCTATGTTTCTAATTGCAGATGTGAATTTATAAAGATCATAAATCTATTAAAATGAAATGAATGTAGAATATGCTATAATTCAGACATTCTGGACGAACAGTTTCATCATTTTTTGCATATTGCTCAATGTTCAACCTACCCAGGATTTAAGACTTAAAATCTGATTATATTCATTCTCCAAAATGAGTGACTAACCTTTGGTCCTAAATATTTGTATCATAAAAATAAAATAATAAGCCTGCTCACCTCCATAACTATTATGTTTTCTAAGCTTCTTTCCCTTCCATTCTTCCTCTTTAAATTCCTTTTTAGGTATATAATAATTAGACCTATATAGCTGATAGTTAGAGGCTTGTATGAGAAACAGCTTGTTTTCAGTGTAAACCAACAGAGAGTGACAGATTATTTCATCCTTATTGTAATATTTTTTTTAGTTTGGTTTTTCTCATGAATCTTGAGATTTATTCCATCTGTGAACCAAGATGACCACGATAATTTCACAAATAATGGAATGTGAGGCTCACAGAATGTTTGATTTATCTTTCTCGTAGGCAAAAAAAAAAAAATCATCTGATGGGATTTCCTAGCAGCTTTTTGCCAGTCAGGCTTCATGTGATCCACTAATGAGTTCTACCACAAGTGCCTTATGATAGAGGCATTTATGCACTGATGGATCATGGCAGGAACCATAGTCTTAAAGAGTCTGTGAATAAGTGGGGTATTAGAAAAAATAATTTGTATGATTATTTGGATATTTTTGTATAGGAATTTAGAGATGCTTGCATATATTTTCATAACTGACAGAATGCAAAAATAAATAAACAAACAAACAAACAAATAAAGACATAAATAAATAAAGACCTTTTTACTAGACTGCACTAGTAAATGGGCTTATAGTGCCTTTGCATAAGTCTTTCCTGCATGATAAGCCCATTTCGAGTGTGGCCATAAAAGAGGCAATTTTCTATACAAAAAGATCAGAAAGGGTAAAAGAAAAGAATGCACATTCATTAACATGTCATGGGGGCAAACATCAAATAAAGGTTCTCTAAATTCTGGGATCCTTTTACTAAAGTGTGGTAACGAATTTAGGGGTCCTTTTATAACACCGTGGTAGAGCTACTGTGACATTGGAGCATGCCAGTCTGGCACTTTTCCGGCCTACCACAGGAGCTGGTGGTAGTGCTGCTTCCAGCGTGCACCAATACTGAAGCAACAGAAAATATATTTTTTTGCGTCGGGGACTTGCCCATTGATAAACAGGCAGTGCCATGTGCTGCCCGATTACTGCCGGGTTAGCGCGGGAGCCCTTACTGCCTCCTAAATAGATGGTAGTATGGGCTTCCCCTGGAAATGACCGCATAGCAAGTGCACTTTCTTTGCCTTTTATCCGCTGTGGTAAAAGGGGCCTCAGTGTGCGGCAAATCTATATGCTGATGCTACCGCAGGGCCTCTTTTAACACAGCTTGATAAAAGGGACCCTTGGCATGCATTAATCGTTAGCATGCTAAATCCATTAGTGTGCCTTAGTAAAAGGACCCCAATGTGTGTTCTTATTAGCCTTTGTATTTTTTTTTCTTCTTTTAGCCTTTGTTCTAATGTATAGTATTGATGTAATCAGGCTGTATTTTATTACTTTTAATTTCTATTATTACTTCACCTATGTTTTATGAATCTTTCTATTGGATGCTGATATCTTAGCATTTCTGCCTGGATTTGTTACGCTCTTGTTTGAATGTTCCTTGTTTGACTATTATGGTTGTTTTTATTATTATTGATGGTCATAATTTATTTATAATGTATATGTTTTATATAGTTTATATATATTTATATATAGTTTTTGAATTTCTAATGTTTTTATATCTAATAGTTGATACATATGTGTATTATTTGTGTAGTTTAGGACCCCTGAGGTAGGCTTTTTAGCTGAAACTTGGCTTTATTAGGTTATTTTTACTTTAAAAGTCAAGTCTGATCAAAATTTGGATTAAATAAAGTACTTTCTGAAGAACCTCTGTGGTCTTGGTATCTCTGGGTCATGGTGTATGGATATTTCATCATATGACAATTCATCATGTGACAGATCATCACTGACAGTTCAACACTGAGCCATTTACATGTATATAGCCTGTATTTTGTTACTGAGCCAAGGCATAGAAACTTAAGCATGGGTATTATTGAAATGCATTGCAGTCTTTCACTTCTCCAAACACTACTTCTATTACCCTTGGAGGTCGATAGTGCTGGGCGTCACTTTTTCCCCTTTAATAATGCTCTTAGCATAGGACAAGAAAGTGCATCAGCACTAAAGGCAGAGCTTTCCAAGATATATAGAAAAGAAGAGGTAATATGTCACTGCACTGAAAGATAAGTTTAAAGCAGAAAAGCAGCTCACCACAAACCAGTAAATGAGGCGTGGATCATGTCCACATGTTTCCACAATTTTGTGGAAGTATTTTCACAGCATTTTTAACAATGTACAATAAGCTCAAGGAGTTTGTTGTAAGTACATAAGTATTGCCATACTGGGAAAGACCAAAGGTCCATTGAGCCCAGCATCCTGTTTCCAACAGTGGCCAATCCAGGTCACAAATACCCGGCAAGATCTCAAAAATGTACAAAACATTTTATACTGCTTATCCCAGAAATAGTGGATTTTCCCCAAGTTCATTTAATAACGGTCTATGGACTTTAACTTTAGGAAGCCGTCCAAACCTTTTTTAAGGTAAGCAACCTAAGATTTATTTTGTGATCTTGATGAAGATGGGACCCTTATTATAAATATGCTGTTAACTCTGTCCCTGATGCAGGTACAAAGTTGCTGAAACATGTTGGGCAATTGAATTATTAGAATGAATTTGATACACCTCATGTATAGTCTTGCTCTGCTGAAATAGGGCACTATTACTCCATAACATTCCTAGTCATAAATAGTGTGTATTCTTGAGTGATACTGTAACTGAGCAATAGGGTGCATTATAGATGACACAGGATGAAAAATAAAATACACAACCTTGACACAGAAAATCACTCCTACATTTTCCTCTTATCTAAAAAAAAGTGTAACAGTAATTTAACAGTAAAATAAACAGTTCTGTTTAGTGGGACACCTGATTTTATTATGGGACCCTTTTTCTAAACTGTACTTAGTGTGTTTTAATGCAGGATTTTATTGTGTGCTACCTGCAAATTTTACTTGGCAGTTTTTGAGGACTTTCTCACTGTTTTGCAGGTTGTGCACTAGTATTTTTCCTATTAGTATGTTTTATCTGCTGAAAGTCAATGAGAAAGCAGTTACTGCCTCTTATTTAAGAGGCAGTAGGTGCTTCTATTTTAACCCTGGATAGCCAGTTAGTGCATGACAAGTATAACTTGCTAGCTGGCTAATGATTTAATGCCCATTCCCTACCCATACCGTACTTGTTCACAGAAAAATGCTTAAAAATCAGTAACACATGGTTTAGCATGCATAAAAAGAGAACTTACCATAAAATACTTTAATGCATTTGTGTGGTAGCCTGTTGCCATACACTAACTGTGTGTTAACCCCTGGATTCTATAAAAATCACTCAAATTTGCACACCAAAATTGGAGCACAATCCTGAGATGCACATGCAACTTAATAGGCTAATGAGCCTTTAACAGTCAATAATGGGATACTAACAATCAATTAGTGACATTATTTGGCACCAGTTCAGATTTGTGAGCTCACCTGGCTGTACGTTATTCTATAACATACCAAAATCCATAGTGTACAACCGAAAAGGTGACATGGTCATGAGAGGGGTATGGGTGGGTCAGGTGCATCTGAAAACTTGTCTGTGGTATTATAGAATTCTGGGGATATGCACTCAACTTGTGCACCAGGATTTATATTAGGTTTCAGTTTGCATAAGCCCTTGTGCCCAATATCACAGGAATCAGTGCTACACACTATTCTATAAAGCAGGGGTTCTGAACCCAGTCCTCGGTATATCCTATAAATGGCATGGAAATTTTGGCTTATTCTATAAAGTTTGCCTAAACTAAGGCATACTTTATAGAATGCGCTTAAGCAAATTTCATTTTGGCACCAAATTTTTAGGCATGATATATAGAATCTAATCCTTAGGGCTGGATTCAGTAAACAGCACTAAAATTAGGTGCAAGGAAGAATCGGTGCTCAGCGTTATGTTATAAAGGGCACTCTGGGAAGATAATTATTTATAGTAAGAGTTCTGAACCCAGTCCTCGGGACACACCAAGCCAATCAGATTTTCAGGATATCCATAATGAATATGCATGAGAGAGATTTGCATGCAGTGGTTCCTTTGTATGCAAATCTATCTTATATATATATATTCATTGTAGATATCCTGAAAACCTGACTGGCTTGGTGTGTCCCGAGGACTGGGTTCAGAACCCCTGTTACAAAGAATTCTCATCCCAGAGCACCCTTTATTGCATAGCACTGAGTGCTAAAATAAAATTTGCCTAAGCGCATTATATAAAATATGCCTTTATTTAGGCATACTTTATAGAATAAGCCAAAATTTTAATGTGGTTTATAGAATATGCCTAGCACCCATCCACACAACTAAATTTAGTTGAGGGCAGTTACGCCAAGAGGGGCATTTTCGAATGGGGACGACCATCTCTAAGGGCCCCCATCTGTAAGGACGGTGCCATGAAGGGGCCGGAAAACCTGTATTATCGAAACAAGATGGGCGTCCATCTTTCATTTCAATAATACGGTCGGGGATGTCCAAATCTCAACATTTAGGTCGACCTTAGAGATGGTCGACCTAAACGTTGAGATCGCCGACCTTAGAGATGGTCGTCTCCAGTTTTCAGCAATAATGGAAACCGAGGACGCCCATCTCAAAAACAACCAAATCCAAGTCATTTGGTCATGAGAGGAGCCAGCATTCATAGTGCACTGGTCCCCCATGACATGCCAGGACACCAACCGGGCACTCTAGGGGGCACTGCAGTGGACTTCATAAATTGCTCCCAGGAACATAGCTCCCCTTACCTTGTGTGCTGAGCCCCCCCAACCCCCCAAAAAACCCACTCCCCACAACTGTACACCACTACCATAGCCCTAAGGGGTGAAGTGGCATCTACATGTGGGTACAGTGGGTTTTTGATGGGTTTTGAAGGGCTCACATTTACCACCACAAGTGGTAGGGATGAAGGGGGGCACCTACATGTGGATACAATTGGTTTGTGGTGGGTTTTGAAGGGCTCACATTTACCACCACAAGTGTAACAGGTAGGGGGGAGATGGGCCTGGGTCCGCCTGCCTGAAGTGCACTGCATCCACTAAATAGTGCTCCAGGGACCTGCATACTGCTGTCATGGAGCTGGGTATGACATTTGAGGCTGGCATAGAGGCTGGCAAAAAATGTTTTTATTTTTTGGCTGGGGAGGGGGTTGGCGACCACTGGGGGAGTAAGGGGAGGTCATCCTCGATTCCCTCCGGTGGTCATCTGGTCAGTTTGGGCACCTTTTTGAGGCTTGGTCGTGAAAAAAATGGACTAAGCAAAGTTGGCCAAATGCTCGTCAGGGATACCCTTCTTTTTTCCATTATCGGCTGAGGATGCCCATCTCTTAATCATGCCCCAGTCCCGCCTTTGGTATGGTGCTGACATGCCCCCATGAACTTTGGTCATCCCCACGATGGAAAGAAGTTGAGGGCGACCAAAATCGGCTTTCAATTATGCAGATTTGGGCGACCCTGAGAGAAGGACGCCCATGTCCCGATTTGTGTCGGAAGATGGGTGCCCTTCTCTTTTGAAAATTCCCCTGCAAGTAAACCTGGTGTAAATGCCACACCTAAATCAGGTGTGGACTGGGTGTGTTCTATATCAGCATGCATAGATTTTAGAAATGCCTATGACCTGCCCATTCCACACTCATGGCCATGCCCACTTTGCAACTTTTTGACTTAGAATTTATGCACAGCATATTATAGAATATGCCTATGCAGTTCTACATGTAAATTCTAATCAATGTCAATTATTATAAATAATTGCTTAATTGGCAATTATCAATGCTGATTGGTTTGTTAAGCAATTAGGTTATACAGATTGATATGGAATACACTTCAATTTCCACGTGGAAATCTCAGCGCAATATATAATATCCGGCAGTAAGTGCTTAATACCCTTTAGTAATAAGGCCCCTTTACTGTACAGCCATTTCAGGAATATACTTATATTAAAGTGGTTTCTTAGTATGCAAATCTTACAGTTTGGTTTATTTTTTTTTTAAATACTCTGATCAATAAATGATTTACCCCCAAATTTGTGATCTCCAAAGGGCTAATGTCTCAGCTATGTATGAATAGCACCTATTGTAAAAGGGAACATTTTTTGTGGGGGGGGGGGGGGTGGAATTCACTGTGTTTACTTTCCATAAATATTTACAATGTAAGGAGCAGGATACACTAAAGTTATAGCATTCAGTTCTTCTATACCATTCACAGAGAGGCCAACAAAAATGTATACAGCTCTACATAAGCATGCATTTTAATTGCATCCCACAGTCCTCTGGCTCAAAGAAATGTATTTCTGCCTGAGGCTGGAATATTTCTGGAAGGTCCCTTGCTGCAACTTCATTGCTCCCATTATAAACTATGGAGATTAGATTAACTATCAAAATCTTATAACAACCTGTGCCATTTTCCTATACTACATACCATGAGAGAGAAATTTGAAAAAGTATTTTGCTCTATAATAAAAATATTGATAACAATTCCTTACAGCTCAAAGTAATTTTTTTTAAATAGTACCACTTTCTCTACAAGAGATCATAGCATTATACTTCAGCTTGATTCCAACCTTTAGCCTTCATTAGAAAGAAGTCACCATTAGTCCTGAACAAGTGCTGAGGGAAGAAAATTTCACTGGTGTATCTTACCTGCTGGAGATTGCATTCAATCTTGTTAAAAGTTGCAAATACTTCTGCAACGGCAGAATGGCTGGGAAATGTGTCATTAAAGCTGTTGCCCCAGTTATAGCTTTTGCCTCTGTGCAGCCAGAAAGTTGAATCCCAGGAGAGAGGCTGGTTCCATGTGCAAGATGCCTTCAGTTTGAATCCCTAATTAAAGAAATAAAAGAACTAAGAGAGGAGGTGGCAAGGTTGAGAAGCATCACAAATTTCCAGCAATGGGGAAGAAGAAGCTGTGCTGAAAGAGGACAACTGGACTCAGATCACGAGACCCTGCAGGATTGATACCATGACTCCATCTGCCTTAAACTGAAGAACCAATATATAGCCCTGGAAGTGTGGAGGGCATGAGCGTATCTCAGAGATAGGAGGAATTGGAGCTTGAAATCCCCAAAGTTGATGGATCAGTGACCACTAGGAGGTAGGTAGTGGTAGTTTGCGATTCTCTTCTGAGGGGTACAGACACATCCATCTGTAGACCAGACATGATGTTCCAGGACTTGCACTTTCTGTCAGGTGCCAAAATTCAAGATGTAACAGACAGCTTGCCAAGACTTATCAATGACTATTATCCAATGTTGTTCATCCATGTTGGCACAAATGATACTACTAGGTACCCCTCCAAATATATCAAAAGTGACTTCAAGGCTGTGGGAGAGAGGATGAAGCAGACAGGTGCAAAGGTGGTGTTCTCATTGATTTTCCCTATTAAGGGTAAAGGCCAAAGCAGAGAAGTTCACATCCTGGAGATGAATATGTGGCTGCACAGATGGTATCGTCAAGAGCATTTTGGCTTCCTGGATCATGGGATGCTTTTCCAAGAGCTGCTGAGCAGAGATGGGTTCCATCAAAAAAGGGAAAAACTGTTTTCAGCAGCAGATGGACTAACCTACTGAAGAGGGCTTTAAACTAGAATCATTGGGGCAAGTTGATCAAACTCCCTAGGTAAATACAAGTCATCAGGTAAGTGAAATATCAAATACCTCAACACAAATGGAAAAAAGGGCCAATGTCTGGAAAACAGTATATACTAATGCCCAAAGTATGGCAATAATGTTTTTGATCTTGAGGCTGTGATGGAAGTGGCAAATTTGGATTTAGTGGTGATCACAGAGACATGGTTCACAGAGAACCATGACTGGGATATTGTTCTACTGGACTATAATCTGTTCAAGAAAGACAGGGTAGGAAGAAAAAGGGAGAGTGAGTGGCATTATATGTTAAAGTTAATAATAAATAGGTAAAAGGTACTCAAATATTCTTTGCAAGTATACTTATTTGTCTTAGGAGGAAAAGGCCTTGAGAAACCCCTTGATATATGAACAATTCAATTGGGGGTTGGACTTCCTTATAATCGGCCTGAAAAACCTCCGTATTGGATCTCAAATAAGTATACTTGCAAAAACGTTTTGATTACCTTTTACCTATTTACTTTCACCCGACTGCTTTAGGTATCTCACCCCTACATTCACAGTTGAGTTTAGTCCAAAGATAATATTAAAGCCATACAATATCAGGACCTACAGGATAAGGAAGAAGCACGGTGGTTCAATCTGGAAAGAGGGCAAATGCATTTACATTGGTGTGGTATGCAGGCCTCCTTCACAGAAGAAATAGACAGAGATATAATTGAAGATATTTAAAATATAATTGTACAAGGAAAAGTAGTACTAATAGCTGATTAATATTCCAGATGTTGATTGGGGTATCCCTATTGTGGGGTCTTTTAGAAGCAGGGAGATCCTGGATTCTGTACAGGAGGAAATATTTCAGCAGTTGGTATTGGAACCCACTCAGGATGGGGCAATACTGGACTTACTAATGTGGAGAGTGTTTCTGGTGTTCTACTAGAGGATCAACCAGCATCCAGTGATCACTAGATGGTTTGATTTAAAATTAAGATAGGTGTGGAGAGGGTTCATTTAAAAGTGAAGATTCTAGACTAAAAAAAAATAACTTTATTCAGATGGGAGATTACCTCAAGGAATTGCTGTCTGGATGAGAACATCTGGTAAAACTGAAGAGCTATTATAAGGGAAACAAAACTTTTTGTAAGGAAAGTATATAAAAGTTAAAAAAGGAGGCCACTTTGATTCACAGAAAGAAGAAGATAGGTGATAATATCTGGAAAAGCTAAAAGAAGTCAGTAGAGTATTCAAGAAAGCAAAAATGGAAACGGAAGATTAATGACTTTTTATGAAATGGTAAATTTCCATTGCAATGGGGGGGAGGAGAGGGGGATTGCAATTACGCCAATTCCAAAAAATCCTAGCGGAGATTTGCAAGCAGTTAGCAGTTATTGTCCAATTGCTTTGATAGCACTATCTGTAAAGATAAAGGAGAAATATGTGCCAACAACATTATATATTTGGATAAAAGCAACATGTAATTCTGGCTCAGTAAGGTTTTCACAAGAATTATAGTATGGAAACAGTGGTAGCTTCCATTGTTGTCCACAGTAAAGCACTGCTTAGCCATGATCAAAATGCAATACTAGTTCAATTCGACATATCCGCTGCATTCAACCTGGTCGACTATAACATCTGTTATCCAGGTTGATTGACACAGGGATAGCTGAGAATATATTAAGTTGGTTCAGAAGATTTCTCACTACTTGTTGTTAGAGTGCAAAAATCAGGTAACTTATCTGTGGGTTGACTGCGGTGTTCCCCAGGGTTCCATGCTGTTTCCTCAACTATGTGCTGCTCTAAACTCTGGACTTCGTGTTAGAAAGGCTAAAGATAACATTTTTTGTTTATGCAGATGATATCACCTTGCTTTTAACGGCAACAGGAGATTGGAGCGGCATACTGAAAGAGGGGAATTTGTGTACAGATTATTGAGGATTGGATTTTAAATCATAAACTCAAATTATATTCAGAAAAATAAACAAGTTCTTTTGGTTAGGTTTGTCTGATGTTTCTAATTTTCACTTGCATTTTTCTCTTGGAACAAAGATTTTTTTTTGTTTGACTTCTGCTCCCGAGTTTTGTGGGTGGAGGTAGATAGAGGTGCATAATCGAACGCGAACGCCCATCTCCATGGGCATCTATCTCCGAGAACAGGTACATGAAGGGGCGGGACAGACCGTATTTTTGAAAAAAAAATGGGCGTCCATCTTTTTTTTCGATAATATGGTTTGTGCCGGGCAAATGCATCGGATTTGTGTGGATTTGAGCTGGGCGGCTTTGTTTTTCAGCGATAACGGAAACTGAAGGCGCCCAGCTCAAAAACAAACAAATACAAGGCATTTGGTCGTGGGAGGGGCCAGGATTTGTAGTGCACTGGTCCCCCTCACATGCCAGAACACCAACCGGGCACCCTAGGGGGCACTTGTAACAATTAAAAAAAAAAGGTAAAATACCTCCCAAGTCCATAGCTTCCTTCCCTTGGGTGCTGAGCCCCCCAAATCCCCCCCCCCAAAACCCACTGCCCACAACTTTACACCATTACCATATAACTTATGGCTGAAGGGGGGCACCTAGGTGTGGGTACAGTGGGTTTTGGGGGCGGTTTGGAGCACTCCCATTTACCACCACAAGTGTAACAGGTAGGGGGGATGGGCCTAGGTACACCTGGCTGACGTCCACTGCACCCACTATCAACTGCTCAAGGGACCTGCATACTGCTGTGATGGAGCTGGGTATGGCATTTGAGGCTGGCATACAGGCTGGAAAAAAAAGTTGTTAAAGTTGTTTTTTTTTGGTGGGAGAGGGTTAGTGACCACTGGGGGAGTCAGGGGTGGTCATCCCCGATTCCCTCCGGTGGTCATCTAGTCATTTAGGGCACTTTTTTGGGACTTGTTCCTGAAAAAAAGGGTCCAAAAAAAGTGAACCCAAATTCTCGCTAAAAACGCCTTTCTTTTTTCGATTATCGGCCGAGGGTGCCCATCTCTCCTCAGCCGATAAACACGCCCCAGTCCCGCCTTCACCACGCCTCTGACATGCCCCCATCAACTTTGCCGTTTCTGCAACCGATTGCAGTTGAAGACGCCCAAAATCGGCTTTCGATTATACCGATTTGGGCGCCCACAGGAGAAAGATGCCCATCTCCCAATTTGGATCGAAATATGGGCATCATTCTCTTTCGAAAATAAGCTGGATAGCTTATTAGCATTTTACAATTGTGTAAAATTTCTAATCAAGAAATCATGTCATACATTAAGGAAACTTAGAACAATTCAAAACTACTTTGATCCTGGTTCATTTAGATTATTGGTTCAGGCTCTGACCCTTTCTAGACTGGATTATTGTAACACCATTTATAATGGTTGCTCAAAGACAAAGTGTTTGAAACTTATTCAAATACGGTGGCATGGCTGATTTTTTTCAGCTGGCAGATTTACATCAGCCACTCCTTTACTTGTGAGATTGCACTGGCTCCCGATTGAAGCCAGGTCTAAGTATAAACTGTATACAATTACATTTAAGATCATTTACTGTATTGCACCGTTTTACCTATATGAGATAGTGCAGCTCTTGCTTGATAACTCAACTAATAACAGGAAAAACCACAATCACATGTTGCTAAATTTCCCAACAGTCCATTCTATAAGATCCAAGAAGTTGTTCAATTTTTCTCTTCACTATCAGCCTGTTTCTTTATGGAACTATCTACCTTTTCAGATGTGTATGCTTGGGAATGATCAAGTATGTCATAGAGCCCTCAAAACATTTATGTTTCATGAATATCTAGGATAACTAAGTGCTTTTAAGACTCATTTCCTCATAATTATAATTATGTTTGTTTTAACAATGATAGTATGTACTTCCTGAGATTTATGTCTCAGTGTTTTTGATTTGTGATCTGCAATGAACTGAATATTAGTATTTCTGGACAATAAGCCCTGCATAGCATAACGTAACATTAAAAAAAAGCCCATATTGTAAACTGGGGAGACAAGACATTTTTTAGATGTTAGTGATAACAGGAAGTGCAAAAGTGGAATTGTGAGACTCAGCTCTGAAGGAAGGAATATGTAGAAGCTGATAGAGATAAGGCAGAATTTTTCAACAAATATTGATATTCTGTGTGGGGATCAGGACCACAGAACATAAACCACAAATAGGAATAGAGGGGTGGTAGTCCATGAACTATTTTCAGAGGACTGTGTTCGAGAGAAGCTGGCTAAACTAAAGATGGACAAAGTGATACGGACAGATGGCATATATCCAGGGGTACTGAAGGAACTTTGGAAAGTTCTAGTTGCACCACTGGCTGAACTTTTAATGCCTCTCTAGAGGCGGGAGTGCTCTTGGAGGACTGGAGAAGAAAAGATGTGGTCCCTCTCTACAACAGCAGAAGTAAGGAAGAGGTTGGAAACTACAGGCCAGTAAGTCTGACTTCTTTGGTAAGTCAATTTATGGAAAGGCTTTTAAAACAGAGAATAGTAAAGGTTTTGGAATCCAATGGATTACAGGAGAGGCAACATGGTTTCACTAGAGGAAGGTTTTCTCAGAAAAATCTGATTCATTTTTTTGACTGGATGACCAGAGAGTTGAATCAAGGGAGAGCACTAGATGTGGGTATTTAGAATTTAGTGATGCATTTGACATGGTTCTGCATAGATGACTAATACATAAACAAAGTGCCATTGGTATGAGCCCTAAAGTGACAGATTGGATTAGAAACTAAAGCCCCCTTTTACTAAGGTGCGCTCATGTTTTTAGCGCACGCTAAAAATGTGGGCATGTTAAACGTTAGAGATGCCAATGCATTCCTATGGGTGTCTAACATTTAGCACACCCACAATTTTAATGCGCTAAAAACGTGAGTGCGCCTTAGTAAAAGGGGGCCAAATTGAGTGGAAGGTGACAGATGGTAGCAGTAAATGGAGCTCATTCTGAGGAAAAGGATGTTACCACTGGTGTGCTGCAAGGTTCAGCTCTTGGGCCAATTCTTTTTAACATTATTTGTTTGTTTGTTTGTTTATTTATTTATTTATTTATTTATTTATTTATTGCACATTTTCCCACCGTATGGCAGGTTCAATGCGGCTTACATATTGCTAAAAAGGCAGTTACAAAATTTAGATTTGTAGAAGTCTAGTACATAATACAGAAGTACAATAAATGCTTAGGTTGGCATATTAGCATATTGTGAGAGAGGTTAATATTATTGTTTTCCATTTCTGAACTTTTCATGATGTATGGTGGTGTGGGTTTAGGCAGATCCATGGGGGAAAGACTTCTTGAAAAGGTGTGTTTTCAGGTTTTTTCTGAATTGTAGGTAATTTTCTGTGAGTTTCAGGTCTTTGGGTAGTGAGTTCCAAAGTTGTGTGCCTATAAAGGAGAGGCTGGTGGCATGTGAAGATTTGTATTTTATACCTTTGCAATTGGGGAAGTGAAGGGTTAGGTAGGTTGTTGCTGTTCTCGTCACATTTCTTGATGGTTGATCGATAAGTTCAGTCATGTAATCTGGTGCAAGTCCGTAGATGATTCTGTGGACTATTGTGCATATTTTGAATGCTATGCCAACATTAATAGGCAGCCAATGTAAGCTTCTTAGGAGGGGTTTTGCGCTTTCGAAGCGTGTTTTTCCGGAGATGAGTCTGGCAGCTGTATTTTGTGCTGTCTGTAGTTTTCTTATGATTTGATCTTTGCAGCTTACGTAAATACTATTGCAGTAGTCTACATGGGTTAGCACCATGGTTTGGATCATGTTGCAGAATGAATCCCTGGGAAAGTAAGGTTTTATACGTTTGAGCTTCCACATAGTATGGAACATTTTCTTGGTTGTGCTCTTAGCTCGACTTTCTAGCATTAGGTTGCGGTCAATTGTTATTCCTAAAATTTTCAAGTGGTCTCAGATTGGGAGAGATGAACCCTGTGCGTTAATTGCTGAGGGGGGGAACATTATTGTATTGGGATGAGAAAATGAGACATTAGGTTTTATCTCTATTGAGTTTTATCTTGAATGCCAATGCCCAGGATTCAATGATGTTCATGCCGTTTGTTATTTCCTTGGTGATTTCTGTGGGGTTCTGTTTGAAGGGAATATAGATGGTAATATCATCTGTGTAGAGAAATGGACTGAGGCCTTGTTTTGATAGAGATTTAGCCAGTGGTGTCATCATTAGGTTGAATAATATAGGTGAGAGCGGTGATCCTTGTGGTACTCCACATTCCGCTTTCCAGGGTGGAGATATAACTGAGTTTGATTTGACTTGGTATGTTCTGGATGTCAGAAATCCCTTGATCCAGCAGAGTACTTTTCCTGTAATTCCTATCTTGTTGATAATTCTCAGTAATATGTGGTGGTCGACCATATCGAATGCGCTTGATTGGTCAAATTGGAGTAGGAGGATGTTTTTACCCCTTGCTATTTCCTGCTTGAATCTGGTCAGGAGTGTGGTTAGTATTGTTTCTGTACTGTGCTGAGGTCAGAAGCTAAATTGAGATTCGTGCACTATGTTGAAATCAGTGAGGTATTCTATTAGTTGTTTGGTGACTATCCAGCTTATAATCGAACGAGAAAAACGCCCAAGTTCCGACCTAAATCGGGAGATGGACGTTTATCTCACAAAAACGAATAAAGCGGTATAATCGAAAGCCGATTTTTGGGCGTTTTCAACTGCACTCCGTCGCGGATGCGGACAAAGTTTATGGGGGCGTGTCAGAGGTGTGGCGAAGGCGGAACTGGGGCGTGGTTATCTGCCGAACAGAGATGGGCGCATTTCACAGATAATGGGACAAAAGTATGCGTTTTTAGCTAGAATTTAGGGCACTTTTCCTGGACCCTGTTTTTTCACGAATAAGGCCCCAAAAAGTGCCCTAAATGACCAGATGACCACTGGAGGGAATCGGGGATGACCTCCCCTGACTCCCCCAGTGGTCATAAACCCCCTCCCACCTCAAAAAATGATGTTTCACAACTTTTTATTTTGACCCTCAAATGTCATACCCACCTCCCTGGCAGCAGTATGCAGGTCCCTGGAGCAGTTGTTAGGGGGTGCAGTGGACTTCAGGCAGGTGGACCCAGGCCCATCCCCCCCCCACCTGTTACAATTGTGCTGCTTAATGCTTAGTCGTCCACCCCCCCCCCCCCCCCCGAACCCACTGTACCCACATGTAGATGCCCCCCTTCACTCCTTAGGGCTATAGTAATGGTGTAGACTTGTGGGCAGTGGGTTTTGAGGGGGATTTGGGGGGCTCTACACACAAGGGAAGGGTGCTATGCACCTGGGAGCTCTTTTACCTTTTGTTCTGTTTTTGTAAAAGTGCCCCCTAGGGTGCCTGGTTGGTGTCCTGGCATGTTAGGGGGACCAGTGCACTACGACTCCTGGCCCCTCCCACGAACAAATGCCTTGGATTTATTCGTTTTTGAGCTGGGCGATTTCATTGTCCATTATCGCTGAAAAGCAAAAACGCCCAGCTCATAACTTGGCGAATAAAACATGGACGTCTAATTTTTTCGAAAATACGCTTGGGTCCGCCCCTTCACGGACCCGTTCTCGGAGATAACCGCCCATGGAGATAGGCGTTTCTGTTCCATTATGCCCCTCTATGCCTTCTGTCAATTTGTTTGTTAGGGGTATGGATGCTATCGGTCTATAATTCGAGGTGTCTTCAATTTTTATTTTGGTGTCTTTTGGGATGGGAGTTAGTAGGATATTTCCTCCATCCTGTGGGAATAGGCCTCTTTTGAATAGATAATTAAGGTGGTCTGTGAGTTCTGTAGGCAGGTGGTCTATAGTTGGGGCAGGTGTCTAGTTGGCAGTGGGCGGAGGAGAATTTTCTGAGTGCATGAGCTATTATTTCAGTACTTAGATGAGTAAAGTTATTCCAAATACAGTCTGCCGGGTATTCCCTTGGGTTCGGATCTAGTTAGTTTATGAAAGTTTCTGGATTAATATTTCCCTGATGCAGATTCTTGCATAGATTGGTAATTTTTTCTTCAAAGTATTTGGCAAGATTGTCTGCATGTGGGAGGTTTGCACTCGGTGTAGTTACCGTTTTGGTGTTAAGTAAGTTGTTTATTAGTTTGTATAATTTCTTTGTGTCTTTATAATCTGTGCCAATTTGTTCTCTGTAGAAGTTTCTTTTGGATTGTTTTATTTTATATGTGTATTTTGTTTGACTTTCTTTCCAGGCCTTTAGTGATTGTTTGTTTTTGTTTTTTTTCCAGTTTTGTTCTAATTTTCTAGTTTGTGTTTTTAGAATTATTAGTTCTTCATTAAACTAGAGTATTTTATAGCATTTTTGTGCTGATTTTGTACGTATGGGCACTATTGTATTGAGGATTTTGTTGCATCGTTCATCCCAACCAGTGAAGATGTCAATTGCGGCTTTTGGTGCCCAGTTGTTTTCGTATATTTTTTGCCAAAATAGTTTGGGTTCTATTTTACCTTTTGCTTTATATAAGGCCCGTTGATGCATCTGGGGAAGACCTTTCTTCTTCTAGCATAAGGTCATAGTTAATTTAAAGTGGTCAGACCAAGGTATGCTTTTCTATTGCTGTTCCATTACCGAAAAGGTTCGGTCACTGGATAGTTTGTATGTTAATAGATCCAATGCATGGCCTTTTATGTGTGTCGTGTTGACTTGCGGCCAATGTAAGTCCCACATTTGTAAGAACTCTTTGCATTCTAGTGTGTCATTTGAGGTTGTGTTCTCTAGGTGAAGGTTTATATCTCCTATTATTATTATTATTATTATGTTAGGATTTGTGAGGCATGTGTTTGATATAAAGTCCATGAGAGTTGGTTGGGCATCTTTCCAATTTCCTGGTGGTCAATATAATATGATGCAAGTCAGGTGAGCTGGGAGGGATTTGTTTTGTAACTTGATTGCGGCGATTTCAAGTTGTGTATTAATGGAGTCCGTAATGGGCTCTGAAATGAATTCGTCTTTGTAAGTGATATTGCTGAAGGGCTGTCTAGTAAGGTTTGCCTCTTTGAGGATGATACCAAAGTCTGCAATAGGGTAGACAGCCCTGATGGTGTGAATAACATGAAGAAGGACTTAATGAAGCTAGAGGAATGGCCTGGAATTTAGCAGCTTCGACTTAATGGTAAAAAATGTAGGGTCATATATTTGGGCTGCAAAAACCTTAGGGAACTGTATAGTTCAGGGGGTGAAGAAATTTTGTTAATGAAAGAGGACCAGGACTGAGGTGTGATCATATGTGATGATCTTAAGGTAGCCAAAGACATAGAAAAGGAGACAATGAAAACTACAAGGATGCTTGGGTGCATAGGAAGAGGAATGGCCAGTAGGAAAACAGGAGGTGATGATGCTCCTGTATAAAACTCTGGTGAGACCTCATTTAGAATATTGTGTACAATTCTGGAGACCATACTTTCAAAAAGATATAAACAGGATGGAGTCAGCGTTTTTTTTTTATGCCCCACACTTTTTCCCACTCATGGCAGGCTCAATGCGGTAGGCAATGGAGGGTTAAGTGACTTGCCCAAAGTCACAAGGAGCTGCCTGGGCTGGGAATTGAACTCAGTTCCTCAGGACCAAAATCCACCACCCTAACCACTAGGCCACTCATCATCAGTGTTCTTCATCATAAAGCATATTGGGACAGACTTAAAGATCTCAATATGTGTACTTTGGAAGAAAGGTAGAAGGGGGAGATATGATACAGACATTTAAATATGTATGCAACATAAATGTACAGGAGGTGAGTCTCTTGCAATTGAAAGGAAGCTAAGAAATGAGGGGGCATAGGATGAAGGTGAAAGGGGATAGACTCAGAAGTAACCTGAGGAAATATTTCTTCATGGAAAGCATGGTGAATTCAGGGAACAGCCTCCCAGTGGAAGTGGTAGAGATGAAAACAGTATCTGAATTTTGGGTCAGAATTCTATCATTATTCAGTTTGTCCTCTCCTAGCCAACCAAAACCTTAACCCCTACATATATGCCGATGATGTTACGATCCATATCCCATTCAAAAGTGACTTAAATGAAATAACCAACGAGATCAACCAGAGCTTACAGACTATGCACTCCTGGGCAGACTCATTCAAGTTAAAACTCAACGCAGAAAAAACTCAATGTCTAGTTCTCACCTCCCAATACAATACAAACAACTATCCTACAATAACCACATCCTACTGCACACTTCCTATCTCAGAAAATCTGAAAATCCTTGGAGTCACCATTGACCGAAACCTCACTCTCGATACCCACGTGAAGAATACGACGAAAAAAATGTTCCAATTGGTGTGGAAACTCAAAAGAATAAAACCTTTCTTCCTAAGAAACATCTTCCACACCCTAGTACAGTCATTGGTAATAAGCCACTTGGACTACTGTAACGCTCTGTACGCAGGCTGCAAAGAACAGACCATCAAAAAACTCCAGACAGCCCAGAACACCGCAGCCAGACTCATTTTTGGAACACCTAAATACGAAAGTGCAAAACCCCTCAGAGAGAAACTGCACTGGCTCCCGCTCAAGGAATGAATTGAGTTCAAGATCTGCACGACTGTACACAAAATCATTCATGCAGATGCCCCACTCTATATGCTAAACCTAGTGGACTTACCGCCCAGGAATGCCAAAAAATCGGCCCGCAAATTCCTCAACCTGAACTTCCCCAGCTGTAAAGGAATGAAATACAAACAGGCTTATGCTACTACCTTTGCGTACAAAAGCACACAGTCTTGGAACGCACTACCCATGGCCCTGAAAACCATAACCAATCTAACAAGCTTTCGCAAAGCCTTGAAAACACATCTCTTCAACAGAGCCTAAAAAAGTCACCCTCAATGAAACAAATCATTCCTTAAACTAACCAAGTACACCTAAGACACCTCTCACACGACCTACCCAACAATTCCTCTTTCACCTCAGATTATGATTGACTGTTTTTTTTTCTTTTTCTTTTCTAAATCATGTAACGACGTTCTCATTTCCATACTCTGTAAGCCACATTGAGCCTGCAAAAAGGTGGGAAAATGTGGGGTACAAATACAATAAATAAATAAATATGACCTAGTCAATCATAATATTATGCTGGCTAGGCTGGATGGCATAGGTATTTGTGTTAATGTATTAGGTTGGTTTTGATGTTTTCTATCCACTCGGAGCTACAGGGTACAAAGAAAGTGGTGATTGTTTTGGCTAGTTGGAGTTCCAGCTGTGAGGTGCCACAGGGCTCCCTCCTATCACCTTCTTTAACTCAACCCTTGGGCATAGCACTAGAAAAATATAAGGTTCAATTTTTTATATTTGTGGACAATATTACTATATTGCTACCTGTATCCAAGGATTGGATTACTACCTTGAATGAAATCATAAGCTATATGCAACCGATTTAAGACTGGATGAACCAAGAAAAGATCAAACTCTTGTGATTAGGTCCATCTGAATAGCCTGGATTTCCCCTACATTTTACTAGTCGGACAGATACTTTAATCTTTTAATCTTCTTCTAAGATTTTGGAGGTGGAAGTTGATAGTCTCTTGATCTTTACCTTTCATGTGGAATCTTTAATAAAAAAAAATCTTTTCATATGTTGAAGAAGCTATGGGTAATTAGCAATTATTTTGAACCAGCAAAATATAGGCTATTAGTTCAGACCTTAATTCTTTCTAGGATAGGCTACTGTAATATTATCTCTGTCAGATGTTCAAAAACTTTGATAACATGAGTGCAACTCATATAGAATATAATGGCATGGATGATATACTCAGCTTGTAAATTTGATTCAGTTACTCCATTTTTTTCAGAGAATTGCATTGGTCTCTAGGGCACAGTTTAAGTTTTGCACCATTATTTTTAGAATCATGAATGGCGAGGATCCATTTTTTCTAAATGATTGGATTACATTTCTTCATAGCGGCCCTGTCTATAGGATTTTTAATGAGATGCTGTTACACTGTCCATCAATAAGGCAGATTAAACTGAGCAGAATGTTTGATTCTTTACTTTATTATCAAGTTGCTTTAGTATGGAACTCACTACCTTTACAGATGCCTGTATTTACAAATTATTTGGCATTTAGAAAGATTTAACAAGTAAGTATTACTAAAAAAAACTAGGCTGTGTTAGGTTTAGAGTGTAATTCCTGGATTGTTGTTTTATCCAGTTCTCTTGTCGTTAAAATTGCTGGTAGCAAGTAACACACGCACGCTGCCAGCTACAATCCCGTAGTATCCAGTTCTCTGTAATCAGCATAGAACCATTTTGTTTTTAGCAGAATAGAATAACAAACACAAGAGAGCTTGGGACAAGCACATAGGATCTCTGAGGGAGTGATAGGGAGAGTAGATGGTATGGATGGGCAGACTGTATAGGCCATATGATCTTTATCTGCCTACATTTTTCTCTGTTTCTATGATCCCTGTCTATGCATCTATGTTCCCCCAGCTTAGTGTCTCTTAGATCATCATCCTGATCTCTAATCAGCAAAGAGAATATGTGTATAACTCTCTTTTCCATATTTTGTTTTATTGTTTCATACTTAGTGGAAGACATTTTGCTAAAGAGTTAACCCCACACAGTTCATCTTCATTATTTCCATTAGTATTTGCTATAGCTTATGATTCTCCCTGTGATACCCCCTGAACACTTGTTATCTGCACTCCTAGTGCCTGCATAGCACTGCCTACTGCCTGTGACTCCCTTGTTGATACCCCCCCCCCAAAAAAAAAAAAAAATGTTAGTTATACTCAGTGCCCTACTGTTAGGGCTACTGGAGGCTGTATTGCCCCAATGCCTTGCCCATCCCACACCTCTTGCACCCAATGGCCTGTGTTGAACCCTTTAGGAGGCTGCTTTCTTTTCTTTAAAAGTTTCTATTGCCTGTTGTATAATTCTTCATCTCCAAAGTCCATTGTGGCCCTGGCACTGCATTGTGAAGAGCTAAGAGGTACAGTAGGGATAGTGTCAGACTCACTTATCAAACGAGGTGTGGCACTGTTATTACGTGAGGGAATACCAACTGGTATTCCCAAGTGGGTGCTGTAACCCCTGCTTGAACTGCTGATGTGTTTTGCAGGTGCTGCATTACCATGGGGGCTGAATGCATACTAACTTACTGTTGTAATGCTTGGATAAGTGCTTCCATGCCCGGATGTACCTGAGCAACTTTTTGCCTGCGGGCAACTGCCTAAGGCTAGATGGCGGATCCTCTCATGTTTGGGCTGGCATGCATCTTCTTGATTCATTTTGATGCCCGCCCTTTGGCCACCTGTCAGGGAGTCTTCGTCAGGTGCATTCTATAAATTATTGCTAAATGAAAAATATAACAGCAATGTTAGTATCAAATTAGGCAACCTGCCAGTTGGCAGCTCCATTATCTTGGAATCAACTCATACTAATTATTATTATTATGACATGTGTATCCCACCTTATCCCAAACAAGCTCAGGTCCAATGTTATTTATTTTATTATTATTATATGCTGTAATGTTGAGCAGTTTTTATGACTAATGATTATTCTTTATAACATTTAGTAAAAAAATATTATGAAGAGTGACAGACAGTTTGAGGTCTTTTCTCCTCAGTTAATATAAATTGTTTAACTGTGGACATCCTGTTTATAAATTATGCATTTATGCGTTTTTGGGGTCCTTTTACTAAGGTGAGCTAATGAATTTACTGTGTGCTAAAGATTAGCATGTGTTAAATGCTAAGAAGTCCATTTTATACCTATGGGTTTCTTAGCCTTTAGCATGCACTAATCATTAATGCATGCTAAATCAGTTAGTGCACCTTAGTAAAAGGACCCCTTTGGCTGTTTTGGTTTATCTAGATTTATCTAAATTTGTCTCACCTCCATTATTATTATTATTATTATTATTAGCCATAGAACAGATTGAATGATGCCAAATAGCTATTAAGGTGCATTACAGCTATAGTGTGCTTTACTTGCCTCCTATTTCTGTTGATGGCTCTCTCATTCTCCCTGTCTCCTCAGTTCGAAACCTTGGGGTCATCTTTGACTCTTCTCTCTCCTTCTCTGCTCATATCCAGCAGACCGCCAAGACCTGTCGTTTCTTTCTTTACAACATCCGTAAAATCCGCCCCTTTCTTTCGAAGCACTCTACCAAAACCCTCATCCACACTCTTGTCACCTCTCGTTCAGACCACTGCAATCTGCTTCTTACTGGCCTCCCACTTAGTCACCTCTCCCCTCTCCAATCGGTTCAAAACTCTGCTGCCCGTCTCGTCTTCCGCCAGGGTCGCTTTACTCATACTACCCCCAGTGCTTTTTTTGTAGAAAAAAGGTGCCGGTACTCATTATGGGCGGGGTCACTACATATGGCTCCACCCCTATGATAGCCACACCCACATTAACCACACCCCCTATACCAGCCATGGCGCATATAAACAGACATCATTGAAAATATTATAGTACTATAGGAGAAAAAAATAACATGATTTTTTTTCATGATAAATAATCTCTGTAAGCTCTTACAGCTCCAGTATACCCAGTGCAAAATAAGACAGCCAATGTAAATTCTCAAATTGGACATATTACAAACACTAAAATGAAAATAAAATGATTTTTTTCTACCTTTGTTGTCTGGTGACTGTTTTTCTTTCCATATTGGTCCCAGTCTGTGATTCTGCTTTCCTTTGTTTTCACTTAACTCTTCTGTGCCATTTGTCATTTTTGACTCCTTTTTCTTTGCTTTCTTCAATATTTTTCAGGCTCTCTCTCTGTCCAGATTTAATTCATTCTTACTATCCATTCTTTAATTTCCTTCATCTACCTGTGGCTTTTCATCTTTTCCTCACCCTTGTTCTCCCCATGCCCCTTCCTCTTATTCTCCAGTCTTTCTCTATTCCCCTTTTCCATCCAGCAGCTCTGCTTTCTCTCCCCATCCTTCCAGTGTCTCCTCTATTTCTTTCTGCATTCTTCCATCCAGCGTCTTCCCTCTTTCTCTCCCCATCCTTCCGTTTTCCCCTCTCTCTCCCCATCCTTCCATCTGTTTTTCCCCTCTCTCCCATCCTTCCATCTGTTTTCCCCTCTTCCCAATCCTTCCATCTGTTTTTCCCCTCTCTCCCCAATCCTTCCATCTGTTTTTCCCTCTCTCCCCATCCTTCCCTCTGTTGGTTTCCCTCTCTCTCCCCAATCCTTCCCTCTGTTGGTTTCCCTCTCTCTCCCCAATCCTTCCCTCTGTTGGTTTTCCTCTTTCCCTCTCTCCCGAATCCTTCCCTCTGTTGGTTTCCCTCTTTCCCCAATCCTTCCCTCTGTTGGTTTCCCTCTTTCCCTCTCTCCCCAATCCTTCCCTCTGTTGGTTTCCCTCTTTCCCTCTCTCCCCAATCCTTCCCTCTATTGGTTTCCCTCTTTCTCTCTCCCCACAATCCTTCCCTCTGTTGGTTTCCCTCTTTCCCTCTCTCCCCAATCCTTCCCTCTGTTGGTTTCCCTCTTTCCCTCTCTCCCCAATCCTTCCCTCTGTTGGTTTCCCTCTCTCCCCAATCCTTCCCTCTGTTGGTTTCCCTCTTTCTGTCCCCAATCCTTCCCCCCCCCCCCCCCCCGCGACACTCCGGGCGAGTCCTGCACTTAGTTTTTTTTTTTTACTCAGAACGTGCGAACGATGCAGCCGGCAGCGATTGAAAGAGGCTGTCTGGGCTGGCATCTGCGTCGGAGCTTCCCTCACCCTCTGCGAGTCCCGCCTTCATTGTTACAACTTCCTGTTTCGCGGGACTTGCAGAGGGTGAGGGAAGCTCCGACGCAGACGCCAGCCCAAACAGCCTCTTTCAATCGCTGCTGGCTGCATCGTTCGCATGTTCTGAGTCTTAAAAAAAAAAAACTAAGTGCAGGACTCGCCTGGAGTGTCGCGGGGGGCGGGGGCGGGCAAAAAAAGGTGCCGGTACACCGTACCGTTGCGTACCGGCACAAAAAAAGCACTGACTACCCCTCTCCTCAAGTCGCTTCACTGGCTCCCTATCCGTTTTCGCATCCTGTTCAAACTTCTTCTACTAACCTATAAATGTACTCACTCTGCTGCTCCCCAGTATCTCTCCACACTCATCCTTCCCTACACTCCTTCCCGTGCACTCCGCTCCATGGATAAATCCTTCTTATCTGTTCCCTTCTCCACTACTGCCAACTCCAGACTTCGCGTCTTCTGTCTCGCTGCACCCTACGCCTGGAACAAACTTCCTGAGCCCATACGTCTTGCCCCATCCTTGGCCACCTTTAAATCTAGACTAAAAGCCCACCTCTTTAACATTGCTTTTGACTCGTAACCACTTGTAACCACTCACCTCCACCTACCCTCCTCTCCTCCTTCCTGTACACATTAATTGATTTGATTTGCTTACTTTATTTTTTGTCTATTAGATTGTATGCTCTTTGAGCAGGGACTGTCTTTCTTCTATGTTTGTGCAGCGCAGCGTACGCCTTGTAGTGCTATAGAAATGCTAAATAGTAGTAGTAGTAGTAGTAGTAGTAGTAGTAGTAATATTAGTTTCCAAAGGATAAATAATAATAAGATGCAAAGCATGCAAAACACCTATATAAATCAAATAACACAGCTTCTGGTGAACACTGTAAACACTTTATTCCTGTAAAAGTAATGCCAGCTAAAAGCTTTTATATCACAACTTGACCCCTAGTGGTATGTGGGGCATATACAGATTACACTCTTTTGAGTGTAATTGGGGAACATGACTTGTACTGTAAATCAGAAAAAATATAAAATAGTGACACTATGATATTAGATATGTAATGTATGGAAAGTAATTACATCCCCTTTATCTATAGATCTGAATTCCAAAGCCCAAACACTAACACAGGACCCAAAGTTATTATTAAAACAGATTGCTTATTTATTTACATAGCAGCAAGAACAAAATGAAAGGCAAGAGTAATGACAAAGATGACCTTATCTTGATAATAGCTCAGAGCAAACACACATTAAACCGTAAGGTGGGTTTCTAATACAGTCACATATCCTAGTCCAATAGTAATAACATGACAACTATACAACTGAATGGAGATGGCACGTGGCACAGGATGTATAGTAGGTGGCAGGAAGCTCACCAGATGACTCAGTAAGGCAGGCAGAGCAGGGGCTGCACTTCAGATCAGATGGAAAATGAGTAGCTCTTTTCTTTGTATATGAGCCTCTTTTATGAAGAGATCATAGGCTTCAGCTGGTTTAATGACGTGAATCTTCGACTTGCATGGAGCCCAAATATTTAATTAAATAACATTGTCTGCTTCAAATGGCAGGACTTGAGGGGACCACAATACTGTCCCACTTGTGTCATGATGAAGAGGTACCTTGACCATGAAGTTATTGTTCCAGTAAACAATGTGCATGTTGAAAACAAGCTTCAAAGTCTGGAACAACAAGTTTGTTGATTCCCAATGTTATGATCTGGGGAACATAACACCATCAATAACTAGGGCTAGTAGAATATCACTTGGTTAATAAACAGATCATTAACTAAGATATCTACTTAATATCGATGTTACTATTATCAGAGGAAAAGCCTCAAACAAATGATGAGAGACTCCTTTGTTAATTCATCAGTCAACTTAAGGGAGGCCCATACATTCATCACTGGCACAAAAACCTCCTGTCATTAATACTCTTGAATATTTGTACAGACTTTTTCAAGTGACTCTTACACCAAAATATGAAAAGAAACGTATCTTTCCAGCTATCCAGTCTTCTGCTTAATCTCTTCCCACAAACCATGGCCCAACTTTGGCCGAGGTTTCAACTCCTGCATCAGGGTCCGTGGTATACATCGGCTGGGATTTTCGATGCATATGATAATCCTTAACATTTTATATCATGATATGTAATGTTACATAGTAGCTTGGAATGTGCTATTTTCCCTTCCTGTAGTTTATTATTTAATTCCTATTCTTATATTGTTTCTTTCCTTTTTTACTTTTTTCATGATTCCTCTGTTCTATTGCTTTTATAATTGTTTTCTAACTTCTTATAATTTTAATTGTAAACTGCCTAGATGGTTATCTATGGTGCTCATTTTCAAAACAGAAAAATGTCCAAAAGCAGCACAAAGTGGCAGATAGACTTTTTTGCCAAAATGCCCAAACTGCCATTTTCAAAATCCATTTTTAAGATGGTTTTATGTGCTGTTTGTATGCAATGCATGCAAATCATGAGGGACATTTGGGGATGGGATTTGGGTGTTCCCAAGACTTGGATATTTTTCTGCAATAATGGAAGAAAGCAAAAATGTCCAGGGCTAAAAGTTAGACATTTTGGTGTAGATCTATTTCAATCACGACTAAGTTAAAAAAAAGGTGTACTGGATCGAGGTTGTAGCTGCATTTGGTTGAGGAAGATGAGCCACCCTTTATGGATTATGGAACTGTCAAGTCCACATACAAGTTGTAACCCAAAGATTGGTATCCCTATTTGCAGCTCAGACATTATGGACTAAATTCTATAAATGATGCCTAAAAAATTGTCGCTGAAAAAAATGCTTAGTGCAATTTTATAAACTTAAAGTTAAGTTAATGTAACCCAAATGCTGGCAAGAAAGGGTATACAGAGTTCAATTATTCTAAGGAGGAAAGACTTCAGAACTCTGTATTCACTAAATATAACCGTGAATTACAGACTGTCATCAATCTCAAGCATATTTCACTTTAGAGATCATGATACAGGTTCCTCATTAGTCAAAACCTCCGCTAACTTAACAATGGTATTATATCAAATACCAAATGACAACACCTATCTGGGCTATAGTGCGGACTGGAGGGTGTGCTCGACAGAAAGCTTCTGTTTCCCAAATGCTTCATCGGGAGCTCCGCCCTCAAACGCCAGATTTTGCCCTGAAAAAGTTAGCATAAAAGGCACTCGTGAACACAAATACTCATAGAAAACAAGCATGTTGCTTAAATAGTAGCCTATTAGACAGGATAGTTCAACAGAACTCTTACCTTCAGAGAGCTGATCAGAACTTCTCCAACCCCGCTGGAGAACAAACATGGCGCCCAGATTTTAAAAGGACGCCAATGCTAACTTCCAATCAGCTATGAAGGAAAAATTTAAAGGGGACAGACCCACAGCAGGGATAAAGGAACAAATGCAGAAAAAACATCGGGGGAGCAGAGGGATCATAAAAACGCCTTCCATTCTATACGGCTATTAAGCCCCCTTGGCATAAGGGTCTTCTGGTGATAGACCCATCTCTGCTCTAACTTAAAGTTAGGTGCAATTTACACATTACTGCTTAGTGCCGGGATTAGCAACTACATTTAGGCATGACCATTGACACCAACCAAATCTTGGTGTAAATCCCCATGCCTAAATTAGGCACAGATCCCATTATTCTATAACAATGTGCATAAGTTGTGGGAACGCCCCTGATCTGCCCGTGACTGTACCCATTTTTGGACCCGCACGGATCCTGCTCCTAAATTTACACATACATTTTTTATTTAATCAAATTAGCACCAATAATTGCTTGTTAAGAAGCCAATTATCGGGGTCACATGAAGCACACTTCCTGAACGGACGCCTTGCATCTAATCTCCTCTCCTAGCCCCTCAGGTCCTGCTAAATTTACCTTGCTGTGACTTTAATCCATTTTCTTTTTTATTTTGTGGTGCTCTTTATTTTGTCTGGATCCTTTATCTGGGACTTTACTGCAGAATAGCTGGAGGAGATCAGTATAATGCTAATAAAGACACTGTGGCTGCAGAAAGACCATGCTAAGCCTTTAGCAAGTAAGATGTTGACAGAACCAGTGACGTCTCCCACTCCCAGGTCCACTCCAATCGTGAAGCTGCAGGAAGCAGACATCAAAGAGATTACCCAACACGTCAGAGATATTGGACAATTGCCTAAGTTGCATGCTTCAGTTGAGGATATAAGAGACTGTGTGGATGCCCAGGTGACCCGCATTCAACAAGCTGAAGAATGGATTTCCCACCAGAAGAGCCATGCACAAGACACCTGTTTCAACCCTATTCCATAAGGAAAAGTAACATAAAATGTGCTTATATTTAAGGCAGGTCAGGAGTAGCAAAACAAGAGCAGAACCTCTACCCACGGCAAGATAGTAAAGAAAGAAGTAGAGGATGAAATGAATGATGATCAGTCATGGGGATGGGGTCCTCTAATCTTTATTGAAGGCACCAGTGCATAAAAACCCACCAAGGGCCATGTTTCAGTGGGCACAGCCATCTGCCTCAGGAATCTACAAAGCTCTCACCTGATGTGAGCTGACATATATAGATATATCCGGTGCACTGAAACATAGAATTAAATCCTACTATAAGCACAGTAAACAAGGTTCAAAAAATGATAGCACTATGAATGCTGTAACAAATACAGCAAACAAAACGTTAGGTGCAAAATGCGTACTAAGCTAATATTCTGCAAAGGTCACTCCATGCAAAGTGGTTCTATATATGATGCCTAAAAAAACTGGCACAGAAACTAATGCTGACTAAGCGTATTCTAAAGTGGCACCTAGATTTATGCGCAGTATATAGAATATGCTTAGTTGATATCCCAGTGCCTAAAACTATGCACCTCCGTTTACACCAATGAAAATGTGGCGTAAATCCCAGCACGTAGATTTAGGTGCATTGGGCTATATTCTATTACTACACATGTAAATTTCAGAACACCCAAAGACACTCATTTCCCTGCCCATAACCATGCCCCTTTTTGCCTGCATGCATTAGACGTTAGGTGCACTGCATTACAGAATGTGTTTAGCGAATTGTGTGTGTAAATTCTAGTTATTGCTAATTAAATCTCATTATTGCTTATTAAGAGCTGTTATCAATGCTGATTAGCTTGTTAAGCCAATTATGCTATGCACATTATTATAAAATAAGCTTGGATTTCTGCACAGATCTCTAACTGTGCTATATAGAATCCAGGGGAAAGGACCTTCACAGAATACTAGCTTAGCATGGATCATTCTGGCACCTAACTTTGGGTGCCACGTATTGAATTTCCCAATAAATGTGGCATATATGCCTACCTGCTCTCTTATATAAAACGTATTGATTTTGAAGATCTCATATTTGATGTCCTTTCCTTGATGATGAATATCTTAACACTGCAGTGGCTCACTCCAAGGCAGCTGACCAGTTGACCATTCTTTGTGATATGTATTTCTTTGCTGCCTATACTGTTAGTTTATATATTAAAACCTCTGCATTCTGCATTAGTAACTCCCATGAGGGGTTGTTTTCAGGTTCTGTGAAGAGCCACAAGCATGACTATGATTTTTCTGCAACCTCAAAAACTCAACATTTTCTGCTGGGATTTTTCTTCCAGTTCCTGCAGCTCCTGGGTGTTTCCTAATGTAACCCAATATACCTTCAGAGCCTTGCAAAGATAATGTTTCTTAAAATCATTTTCAGTTTGCAACATTAAATAAAGATGGTCCCTATTATTCCACAAGGAAACGTCTTTGAACAGTTACATTCAACCATTGTTAAGAACTCAACCAAGTTCACCTTGTAATACAAATGTGTCCTTTTAACACACTAGCTAGATGTTCCTCTGTGTAATTAAGCACATCCCCCCCTAGCATAGAAAGGCAAGCCCCATATTATCAAACCATATTATCGAGAATGTTAACATCAGGGAGCCTGTGTTATGGAGCAAAGAACTAATTTACAAACATTATGAATAGAACAGCTATCTCTTCAGGTTGACAAGAATCACTAAACGTGTTGTTTTTCATTTGTCCTTGGTCAAAAAATAAAGCAACAGAAAAGCTAATAAATAAATAAATGGCACCTACTGAAGAGATAATTACAGAGAAAAAAATACATGCTTCTAGAATGCTGAGTGAAAAATACTTTAAAAATGAAGTTATATGCTTTTTTTAAATGAAGCTATAGAAAAGTATTAAGAAGTAAGCTAAATGTATTATGTAGGAAATAGAATAGCTAGAAAATGTAGGTTCTTAGTTAAATTTTGACTAAATTCAGTCACAATCTATGAGAACTAATGCATTCTACTAAATCCATTTTCTATGATTCTGTGAACACAAATGATAACAAGGAAATATTAGCTGGTTATCTTTGGAAAAAATGTTCACTGGAACCAAATCTGCAAGGTTGTCAGCTAGGAGTTCTATTAAATCTAACTTATAAAAATAAGACCAGTAAGATTTAGGCCAATTCTGTGAGGATAAGCAAAGGCTCTTATTTACAAAGCTGCATTATTGCAATAAGTGCTTTATTGGCCAATCAAAATAATTATGGAGTGATAAAACAGCTTTACAGGAAAAAATGATTAGGCCAAATTCATGGTAAAAATAATGAGCTGTATCATATGCAAATCCATGCAAAGCTGCTTATTATCCAAATGCAATAATTTAGCTGTTGCTAATGTTGGCATGACATGTTATTGTACAAAAGTTAACTAGATATCTGGAGGTGCTGTTAATTTTCCAAAGGGAGCATTTGCTCACTAGTACACAATCTGATGCTGCAGGGAATAGCTTTAAGAAGCCACCATGTTAAAAGCATAACAGATTGTCAAAAAAAAAAAAGCTGTCAGGCAATGTGCAAAATAGGATAAGCAGCATGAAATGTATTGTACTGTTTTGAGATCTTGCCAGGTACTTCTAACCAGGATTGGCCAATGTTGGAAGCAGGATGCTGAGCTTGATGGACCTTCAGTCCATCCCATTATGGCAATACTTATGTTCTTATATTTAAATGACAAATTAATTGTTGACAGTTTGTTGTTATGCTAGTGGGTTGGTTTCCTTGCTTTTGAGATTTACGAGACATAAAGAATCAACCACCATAGATGTAAGGAAACAAAAAATTCCTCATGGCCTATTGTTAAAGGTGACTATCTTTATGTAGAACAATCCCTTCACAATTTCAATAGGGATGGGCAACCAAAATTTTGGGAGGATTTTTTTTTGTTCCTGAACAAATGTAATAAAGATTATGCACTCTTTGCAAAGGAGTACACACTATATGTAAAGAGTGTGCATTTTTCTTAAAGAGTGCACAAACCATCAGGCATACACGTGCTTGCACACTGTCAATGATCTCACAGCACCTATGCAGTGCTAATCATTCAGTTAAAACAGGTACCGGTCTCCAGGGAAGACACCTTGTCTGAATTCCAATTTTTTTCATTGCACAGGAAGAAAAATTAACAGACACCCAGGGTTGCCGAAAGACTGGGCTGGGCCTGCCGCCGCCCCCCCCAAGGTTGCCACCGCGACCCCCCCCTGAGGCCACCGCACTGCAGTTCCTAGTCTCCACCTGCCCACCCCTGGCCCCGTCGACAGCCCCCCTCCGTCCGCTACTGGACCGGGCCACCTGCATTCAAATCACAGCGCCTCACTTCCTGAAGGCCCTGACTGAATGCCACTGCAAAAATGTTAAATAAAAGTCGAAGCTTGGGTAATGCCATGCCCTCTATGTCATTAATTAGGTTGGCTCCAGTAGGCTCCTTAATTTCACCATATCTTCAAATTAGGATATTGCAAAAAACAACAACAAATAGTGGTGGAACAGTCTTCTAAGGAATGAAATAATGCCAACACAATGTTAGATATCATGAAAGCATGGAACAAAATGGGGAATCGGGGAAAAAGGACATGCCAAAGATCAATGAGTGTCTTTGATAAGTAGGACAAAAAATGGGAATGGTCAGAATAGATGGTCCTCATGTTATGTACTGGCTTTTTTCTCTCTTTGTCCGCGAACCTGCAGAAAAGGGACCTTCTACATATGGTAGAAAGTGGCCTTAGTGTGCCTTTATGTAGGTTTTTTCCTGTTTGCTAAGAAGGGCGATAAAAATGATAAAGGGAATGGAACGACTTCCCTATGAGGAAAGGCTGAGAAAGTTAGGACTCTTCAGCTTGGAGAAAAGGCGGCTGAGGGATGATATGATAGAAGTCTACAAGATAATAAACGGATTAGAGTGGACAGATGTGAAGCGTTTGTTTACACTTTCAAACAACAACAAAACCAGAGGACACAAGATGAAGCTAGAATATGGTAGATTTAAAACAAATAGGAGAAAGGTTTTCTTTGCTCATCGTGTAGTTAGACTCTGGAACACATTGCCGGAGAATGTAGTGACAGCAGCTGGCCTTACGGAATTTAAAGGGGGTTTGGACAGATTCCTGCAGGAAAAGTCCATTGAACATTATTGCATTTTTTTTTTGTTTTGTTTTGCCGGGTTCTTGAAGCCTGGATTGGCCGCTGCTCGGAGACAGGATGCTGGGCTTCATGGACCCTTGGTCTTTCCCAGTATGGCGGTGCTTATGTACTTATGTACAATTTGTATAACATCAGTAAAATGACCAATTTTCTATTTTTGATATTAATGGCGAAAAGGGCTCACATGATAATCCTGCGCTAATCAGTTAGCATGCAGTAATGTAGATTCACTAACTGATTAGCACAAATGTGCCCACTCTCCATCCTCTAGACATGTCCTTCAACCAAAAATGTTTTAAAATATTTTTTTGAATTTACCGCAGGATACCTGAACATGTCCCATGGTAAGCATGTGTTACACTTACCGCAGCTTAGTAAAAGGACCCCAAAGATACATTACTTGTCATCCAGCTTTGCTAGTCTCCATTTCTTCTTCTGGTCAGCAATAACTTATGGATTACCATATGTGACTAATTATTTTAGTGTGAGTTTGTGTATTCTCTAAAGTGGCCAGATATATGCCAAAACATTAGCAATGTTGGGATCAAAGTGCAAGTTAATAACATTTTGGAGTAAGTATGTGTGAAGAAACAGTGTGTATTGGATTTTTTTCCTGTCTTAAATATGTCTGAAACGTATTTCTCCTGTTTGTCCAGCAGATGGTGCATGTTTATGCTTAAATCTATTACAGTGGACTCACTTCTCTTTCTTTTATTTGGCACACAGATAATAGGAAGTGCCTTTAGTGATGTAACCAGTTTTTATTTGAAACTTGACTGTTCTGGGCTCCGATTGGCCTGGAGTTCTGAAATTACCCAGCAGTGGCTGGCTGTTGCTTCAATTTTAGCCTGGGAGAAGGAGAGAGAGAGAGAGAGAGAGATCTCTTTGCTGAAGCTCTGTAAACAGGTATATAAAGTACCTGATCTCCCCAGGTACTTCTAGAAAGTATGCAAGTATTTAGTTAGTGTTATAATTGATCTACATTTCAGTTACCTGTTATTGTTTGCAAATTGCACTATTTTGTTCCACTCTTTAATATTTTTAAGAGAATAAACATAATTGTTGTTTCACCCTGGACTGATAAAGAATCCTGGTGGTTTGTGTGTTGGGTCTGTGAGTGCTTTCTGGGAACTGTGGGACCACTGGGAGCGTGGTTTCAGTAACCTAGAAATCACTGGGGATAATTGGAGAGCAGGAAACTCACCCAGAGGCGGTTGTCACCCAGTCAGTGGGAGGAGGGTGCTAGTGTAGAGCTCAAGTGGCAGATGGACCTGAGTTGTGCTGGGGATACACCTTCTAAGTGGCCACAAGGTAACCCCAGCCTGGTGGCAATGTGTTTCATGACAGACCTTTGTCATTTTTTTGTGGCAGCATGGTGGGATTCTCATGCTCAGTGTGTGGCATGAGGGTCACCATCCACTGAGCGGTTGTTCTGCCCAGGTTTTTACAGCCTGCGTCACGTACACAGACTACTCAGTAATTACTGTGGATTCTTTTGGATTTGTATTAGGTAAATGAGGAGTAGCCTAGTGGTTAGTGCAGTGGACTTTGATCCTGGGGAACTGAGTTCAATTCCCACTGCAGCTCCTTGTGACGCTGGGCAAGTCACTTAACCCTCCATTGCCCCTGGTACAAAATAAGTACCTGAATATATGTAAACCGCTTTGAATGTAGTTGCAAAAACCTCAGAAAGGCAGTATATCAAGCCCCATTTCCCATATATACAATGATTAAGCTATATACAATGATTTTAACTGAAAAGAAACAAAACCTATCAACAATTATTACATTACTGGTCCCCACATCCAAGCAATGCTAGGAGTTTCTAGACCAGGAAAAGAAGCAATAATACACTGTAATATACATATATCCATCACTGGTCCTTACATTATCTAGGCTTTTTACATAAGCTGAGAGAAGCCCCTTTTTCAGCAAAGCCAGAGTTTGACTAGGAGTCTGGTTCTATGCAATGCGTCCACCCATAGATGAGCTTCCAGCTTCACTGTACAAGGCCCCCCCCCCCTTTTTTTTATTAGGCTTAGAACTCATGTTCAGAGCTAAGGAAAATTACAGAATGCTTGAGAAGTTCTCTGTTTAGGTAAGCAAGCCATACTGTGGGAATGTGGTCACATGTTTCTCAGTCCAAGTGGTCAGTCTGAACTTGAAACAAGCTCCAACTCTCCCTTCACATACCAAATTAATTTGAGCTGTGTCTTATCTTCTACATTCCAACTTATTTTCATACAAAGTTAAACATTTTTAAACAGAATTACTTTTAATCAAGAATACAGACCCCGAGTGCACTTGTCAGTCAAGTCAGAGTTGAAAAACAATCTTTAAAATTCACTTCCACTACAGTGGTTCAGAGTCTTTTTTATCTGTAACCTCCATACACAGAGCACAGTGAACAAGTGCAGCAGTACCAGGGTCCATTTCAGTTCAGTTTTCTTTTTTTGATACTGTTAGGAGATTAGTAGCATGCTGATGATGACCAGTAGCAGCCCTCAGACACTGGAGATGCCTGACCTAACAAAAGAGCAACTGGATGGCCTCAGCGAGGAGACCCTCTAATTGGCTGTGGAGTAACCCCAGGCGGGTAGCTAGGCATTTCATATATGATCAAAATATGATCTGTTATTTATGATGCAATTGCTGTTTGTTAATATTGCAATGCAGTGAATTATAATAATTCAGTAGTATAATTAAAGTAGCTTGCACAATTATTCGGAATCCAGATGAACTCAGAGATTATCTAAATGCTGGAAGTTTGTATAAATGAAAGAAATATTTTCTCACAAGTGCATTAATTTGATTTTCATAAGTAAGTCTAGAGTCTAGAATTATACCACATATTTTAGATTTAGGGCCCTGTTTACTAAGGTATGCTAGCATTTTTAGCACGTGCTAACCATGTAGACACTTACTTCAGCTTAGTAAAAGGACCCCTGCAGGGTTAGCGCATGCCAATGCTTAGCTAAAAATGCTAGTGGTCCTCTAGCACAGCTTAGTAAACAGGGCCCTTAGACTTGATCTTTAAGGAAGTATCCAAAGAAAGATTTATTATTTCAGAAGAAACTTTTTGGTAGTCTCCAAACCACACTAATCTAGCCTTCTGTGTGTTAAGCTTAAGGAAATTTGCAAATGCCCAATCTTCTACTAATTTTATATATTCTTTTAACTGGAAAAGAGTACTTTCCAAACTTTTCTGAACCAGACATAAGATAAAAATATTGTCAGCATATGACAAAGAAAAAATATTCAATAAATATAAAAAAAACCTCCTAATTGACTAATATAAACATTAAAAAGTTGTGGAGAAAGTGGAGATCCTTGAGGAATTCCACAACTCATTTGCCAATTATCTGATGATCTCCCATTCGTCTGGACACTATAATATCTGGCAGTCAGAAAAGATGAAAATCATTTAAGTACCACCCCTCCAATTCCCATTTCACTCAGTCTATAAAACAATAACTCGTGATCAACGGCATCAAACGCTGCTGATATATTACCTCTTCACCCTTGGATAAGTAACATTTTATCTCAGTTGTTAATACTGTAAGCATTGTTTGAGTATTGTGCATAACATAAAATCCATGTTGTGAAAAATGTAAATATGTAGATTCTTCTAAGAATGAGGGAAATTGGAAGTTTATAAGAAATTCCAAAAGTTTTGCTAACCAAGGAATACTACCAACTGGTCTAAAATGTTCAACTTGAGTGGAATCTCCATCTACATTTTTATCCTCAGAATATGACTAATCTAAATATTTTTATACTCTTAAATATTCTTTAAATACTACATTCATTTAAAATGTGCTTTTTATGCTTTATTCAAACCCATAAAATCGTAGATTGAACATTCCCCCAAACTTATTTTAAAATCCTAAATACAATATGAGATTGAATGCTTTACAAACATATCATTGTTACACATTATCAGTAACACATTAGAAAATGTTATAACCCTTTAAAGCATTCAACTTACTAACAATAATACTCTAAATATATAACACAGAGCAGCTGTTCCTAATTAATACCAATTCAGTCCATAAGCAGGGAAAATCTCTGCTAAAAAAGTCTCTGCAATAATCCGAAATTCAAACCTCACAGTCATCACATGTATAGATAGTATTTTCTATCAATTCTTCATTCAGGGGTCCTTCTACAAAGCCACAGTAGTGTGGGCACATCTTTTTGGCATGCGCTAGGCTACTTTTTACAACAAATGGGAAGAAGACCATTTTTTTAATGGGCTGGGAAATGGGCATGCGCAAAAATTAAAACTAGCACGTGCCTATTTACGGCCTGAGCCTTTACAACCAGCCATTGACCTAGCTGTAAAGGCTCATGTGCTACCCATGCGGTAACCATGCAGCATGCACCAATGTGTTCGTGCTTCTGATTACCACCAGGAACACCTCCCGTGGTAGAAAATAGAAAAATATTTTCTACTATGGGATTCGGCGCGTACCGAAGTCAGAATTAACACCAGGTGAATGTGCTACATTGGCAGTGGTGCCGATTTGGAGTGTGCTACCTGTGTGTTAGCCCTCCCATGACTTTGTAAAAGGGTCCTTCAAGTTTCTTCACACCATAAGCATCCAAATGTTTCATTGTGATAACACTGCAACAAATTGTAATAAAGTCCCGATTGTGACTTGTCACCAAAAGGATCTCCTCTGTTCCATGTGTTAAAGATCAACGACTGTGATTCACAACCATTGCTGTTAATTGTGATTTCATATGAATGATTCACTCCATCGACAATATGTTCTAAGAATGAAATCTTTTAGTCTCAAATCTGTTGGTCTCGTCTAAATTTTTTAGTATGGGAGTCAAAACAATTGAAGCTAGCTCATTGGGATAAATACCTTCTGTTAATACATTATTAATAAATGCAGTAAGCCAAAGCAATATTGAGGAGGGAATGGAAGCTAGATAGAAAGTGGGACAAACCCCTCCCCCCTGTATATATATGGCCGCCCTTGCTCTCAGTAAAATACAGGTCAATGGCTCAGGCTAATGAGCTAGGCCTCTACAAGCAAATGGCTCATAATAAGAGCTGGGCTTCTCTTAAAAATCCAAAGTCATCTCTGATAAAAATACATTTTTCTGCAGCACAAGCTGAACTGAGTTCTCAGGGAGCTGGCACGGGAGGGGGTCCTTTGCTCTTATAAACATGCCTGGGACTGGCATCAGTGAAGAGTCATGAAAGATGTTTTGGGCTAATGAAAGTAGATAAAGGGGTAGATGTACATAGTTAGAGAGTACTCAGAGGGAGGGGGAGCTGAGAATAGCTGAGAAGAGCAGAATGACCGATGAAGTCATCTCGCCACCTGTGCTTTGCACCCCTTTTGTGTATAGTTGGAACCTGGGACCTAATGAAGTCACCCTTATCGGTTCCTTATCAACTGATAAGGGATAGCAAGTTCTGCTGAAAAAGCTGGATCCCATTGGAATCCATTGGGTTGAGACAGTATAAAGGAAGCACCCCGAGAAGTGTAAGACGCAGAAGGAGAGACAGAGTACCACCGAGGGCTGATGTGTCGTGTGATTCTGTTCCACTGTATGATTGACTGAATTGCGGGTATCCTCATTATTGGGTAATGTATCAATGCTAATTAATACTAATAAACTATATCTCTTTAACTAATTGAAACTGGGTTCCTCTTTAATTACAGACTTAGCTACGGCTGAGCCTGTACTGAACTGCCATGAGCAGATTCAAGGTTGGGAAAGCTAGATATTTGGAGGGCATATGTAACTTTGCCCAGAGAGATGAGACGGGCCACTGCTAATGTAATATAAGGAAAGAAATTTAAAGGAAAAAAAAAAATACTTACCTGGGGGGCTCTGGATCCGAGAGACTGCTGTCTAGGGCCCATTGTTGGGAGAAGCAAGCGGCGAGGTTTAAAAAAAAAAAAAAAAATAACGAAGGGAAAAAAATAAAAGAAAAGAGAATTCCCGGCGGTGTGGGGCCGTGGGGGGCAGCTTCGCCATGTTCTTGATGCCCGGGGACGGTTGGACACGCCCCCGGGTGCAGAAGGAAGCAGCTGGGTTTCTTCACCCCGTTTCGGGGCTGAATGGGGCCGGTTTTGGCTTTGGCGCTAGGCGCCAAAGCGAAGAGGAGCGCCGAGAAGAAAAAAAAACGTGCGGGCGCGCTCCCGTAGGGGGCGCGCTACATGCCCGAATCGGGTTCGTGCGTCGTCGCGTGTAGGCCGAAGACGGGGCCTAGATTTTGGGCCGGCTTCGGAAGTTTTTTTATTTTGTTTCCGATTTCGTGAGGAGGACGTCGGGACCGAAACAGATGGGGGTCTTCGAGAGTGGGAAAAATCTACTTTCAGGTAAGGGGTTTTTTAATCTAAAATTTTAATTTATTTATTTTTAAATTGTAGAAATTGCGTTTTTTATTTTTAAAAAATCAGGATTTTGTTTAATTTGAATTCTGTTTTCAGTTTTGGGGTCGGGGGATTTTTTGGGATTTTTTGGGTGATTTAGTTTTTGAATTTTTATATTTTTAGGGGGTCTTTTGGGAAGGGTGCTATTTTATGAGGTTAGGAAAGGGTTAATTTTTAAATTTCGACGTGGTGTGTCCGGTAGGTGGTTTTAGAATTTTTGAGGGGGGTTTTAGATTTTTTGGGAATTTTTTCGGGATTTTAGGAAGTTTTTTTCCGGGCGGATATTAAATTTTGGGATTTTTAAATTTTAAAGATATAGGTTAATAGAGGATGAGAGGTTTAATTAGTATGGGAAATTTGGGGTAATTTGAGTAAAATTTTCAGGGGTTTTAAATTAATTAAAGTTTTTCCCATTGATCCCTATGGGAAATCTTTAATTAAAATGGGGCTTGAGTAGTGCTGCTCAACATTCCGCTGGTCAGCAGAAGGATACGGAATGTTGAGCAGGACTCAGGATTGGCTGGATGGGTTGCGGAACCCCAAGCCAAGGGTCCGTCTCCCAGGTAACGGGCAGGCTGGCAGTTGGCGGAGCATTGCTGACTGAGGTGAGGAGAGGAAGTGTTTTTGGTGGTGTGGCTGAGATAGAGGTTTGGGAGTGAGTTTGTGGAGATTGGAAGTGGTTGAGGTTTGGTGTTGGGGGATAAACAGAGTGTTGTGAGAGGTTGGAGGTTGGAGAGAGAATTTTTGGAGGTGTGCTGTGATTTTTGGGTGTAAAGTGTATGGTGAAAAGGGGGTGTATATATGTTAATGCTCTTTAGTATAGGGATCATTTAAGTAAGATTAGGGGGTTTTAGTGAGGGTATTGTTATTTTAATTTTGTTAGTTAGTGGTGGCCAGTGCATAAAAATAAAGTTGGATTAATGTCATTAGTGGGGTGGGGGATTAGTAGGTAGACAGGGTTTTCCTTCCTTTTGGTTTGTTTAAGTGTGAGGTGTAGGTGACGGTCACAAGGGATCCTGAAATCATCTGAAAACATTCATCTTGGGCCCCTACGCAAGACAGATCCTGAGGACAACCGGCCGGTGGTGGTACAACCAGTGTGGTGACTATATTACACAAACATAAATTTGCATACTTACCTGAGTTGATCACGGTGCTGAGCTCCTACAAGAGATTTTAAAAAAATGCACACAAAGTATCATTTTCTTTTAATGACTAAAGATTAAAATTAGAAATTATTAAAGAATTCATTGCATGTTTAGAAAGTAAAGGAAGAAAAGAAAGAATACTTATCTGATCTGTTCCTTTAGTAGTGTTCAGAGTTGACTTCTGTAATAAAAGAAAGAAAAAGAAATTAGTTCACTGTTAGTAGAATATTCTGTTTAAAATTGTATCTGTTATATATAAAATAAATGTTAATTGCATTGTAACATTTGAATTGAGTTTGAGTTTTGGTAATTCAGGTAGAATCCAATTTTAGTTTTCTTTCCCTGTACACTCTTTGAGGGTATACAGCGGGGTTAGTGAGCTTGTATCACCCCCTGTGTTCTCAGGTGTAAACCCCTACCTGGCACGACTACATTCAACAGGGTTGGGGTGACACATATACAACGGAACACAGAGGGGGGATAGCAAGATTTCCGCTGCTTGATTAGCAAAGGCAGATTCAGAGAAAATAAACACCCCCCAATCCACTATCACACAATATTACAAGGAAAAAAGAAAAGGAAATCAACCATTAGAGCTTTTCCCCTCTCAAGAACTATTTCAAATGCATAGAGTCAGCAAATATATGTCTATTTCCAGCATGGGAAAGCAAACACAAGGGAATTTAAGGAAGAAAGTGGCTCCACTGACAATAATCCCTAACCCCTGCTATAGAAATGTTTTCGTATGACAATGTGTTGATCATTTTTCTTTGAATAAGACTTAAATATGCAAATGTTTTCCACATTAGAATAAAAACGAGACATGAGGCATATGTTCAAGGCACTTGGACTTACAAAGTTATGTGAAGGCCTATGGAACTTTGTAAGTCTAAGGGACCCTTTTACAAAGCGGCCGTATGCCCAACATGGGCTTACTGTACACTATCCCAGAACTACAACCGGCCCAACACAGCTGCCAGCGGTAGTTCTGGCTCAAGTGCATGCCATTTCCGACGCACTGTGATTTTTTTTTTGTAGCACGCTGCTAACCCAGCGGTAATCGAGCATCACTGCGTGCTGCCTGGTTACCACCGGGTTACCACAGGAGCACTTACCGCCACCTCATTGGGTGGTGGTAAGTTCTTCCTGCCGCATAGCCACATGGTAAGAGTTATTTATTGATTACATTTGTACCCCGTGCTTTCCCACACATGGCAGGCTCAATGCGGCTTACATAGTAACAATATAAAGAATTACAAAGTTGTAAGAAGAATATATAATTTGTGGTAAACGCAATATTAATGGGGTTAACAGATAAGTAAATTGAACATGGGAGGAATAGGGTGCAGAAGGAAATGAGCTTTGGGAGGTAGGCATAGGAAGATGGAGAGGAATGGATATGGGGTAGCAATAAGGATAATGGGAAACATGGTCAATGTATAACAATTGTCAATAAGAATCACGTGGGCAGGCTTTGGTTAGGTTGAATAGTTAGGGTAGGCTATCTTGAAGAGATGGGTCTTCAGTGCTTTTCTGAAGGGCAAAAGGCTGTTAATGGTATGGGTGGGTCTTGGTAGAGTATTCCAAAGCTGGCTACCTGAAAAGGAAAAATTGGATGTGTAGAAGGATTTGTACTTAATACCTTTGCAGTTTGGGAGGTGTAGATTAAGGTAGGTACGGAAAGACGTCAAACTGTTCCTGGTTGGGAGATCAATAAGGTGATTCATGTAGGTGAGGGCTTCTCCATGTAATATCTTACTGCATGGCCATTTTAGGGGGAATTTTACCTGCTGCAATAAAAGAGCCCTGGCATGTGGGAAAAACATTCCCCGCCGCTACTGCAGGGCCCTTTTATCTGCAACTTAGTAAAAGAACCCCTAAGTGCTTTGAAAATGAGCCCCGTAGTAACCTATGGAATTTTGTAAATCTAAGTGCTTTGAAAATGAACCCCTAAGGGGCTCTTTTACTAAAGCAAGGTAAGTTTTGGTCTTACTGTACCACATGTTAACTGCAAAAAATTAACATGCAATAAGTGCAAAACTTGTGCAGTAAATGCAGGGGGCATACCCGCATCTGCCCTACATTTACCACACAGGTAACACAGTTAATACATAGACACTGCATTATATACTTGGGCCAATATCATTGGCCCTCAGCACTATATGCCCAGGGAGGTAATGAAGCCCAAGGCACTAACTGTCACAATTACAACTGGCTGAGGTGTTGAAATTATAATATGCCCCCCCCCCCCCATGCAGCATCCAATCCCCCTCAACACCATCTTGATCCTGTTCAACACCATCCCAGACTCCCGAATGCAGCACCTGAGCCTCATGAAAAGAACCCAAGACCCCCATTGCAGGGCGGACCTCCTTCTCTTAACCCTACCCCTTACACTTTACAACCTCTCACCCTGCACCTAACTTACTGAGGAGTCAGCATTGGTGTCAGCGGGGTCCGAGGTTACAGTTTAAGCAGGTCATAGCAGTTTTCCCATACTGACTCACTGAACTTTTTCTTAAGCACAAAATGGGAGAAATGTCTTAGTGAATCAGGCTCAAAATGGAAGAAATCTTTTAACACATTCATCACATAGACTACCCCTCTTTTGCTGCTAGTATTAGCTTAATATTGTATATCTTTTGTTTGTTTGTTTGTTTGTTTGTTTTCCTTTTATTCTAACATGAATACTGATACACTGACTCAAATGAACTCCTAAAACTCTCTGAATAGCTTTCATTGATCAGTTTTCCTTCTACAAAGACTTATCAATTATTTCACTGCTGAATTATAGAAGTTTACCTTTGCGCCTGCCATACACATATCATGAACTGCCCCTTTTACTAAAGAGAGGGGCATTTTCGATATGATGTCTAAATCTGAATTTGGACGTTTTACACAAAACATCCAAATTCTGAACAGAAAAGGTCATTTTTCAAAAAGAAAAACGTCTATCTTTTTTTTTTCGAAAATACTATGGATGTTTTGCATTTTGAACGTTTTGTGATTTGGACGATTATTTTTTTTTTTTGGTCCGTTTTGGAAAAAAAATGTCCAAATGCAAAACGTCCAACATCAAGTTATTGGGATGTAGGAGGAGCCGGCATTTTTAGCAGACTGATCCCCCCTGCCATCCCAGGACAGCAATAGTGTACCCTAGGAGGCACTGCAGTGGACTTCATAAAATGCTCCCAGGTACACATCTCACCATTGACCCCTTACTTTGTCTGCTGAGCCCCCCAAAACCCACTACCCCCAACTGTACAGCACTACCATAGCCCTGGGTACAGTGGGTTTCTGGTGAGTTTTGGAGGGCTCGCAGTTTCCTTCACAATTGTAATAGGTAGGGAGAGGTAGGAAGCCTGGGTCCACCTGTCTGCAGTGCACTGCACCCACTACTACACTACTCCAGGGACCTGCATGCTATTCTGATGGACCTAAGTATAACATCTGAGGGTGGCACAGAAGCTGGCAAGTAATGTTTTTCATCACATGTTTGGGAGGTGGAGAGGGATTAGTGACCACTGGGGGAATAAGGGAAGGTCATTCCTGATTCCCTCCAGTGGTCATTTAGGGCACCTTTTTGTGCCTTATTCATAATAAAAACAGGTCTAGCTCAAAACGTCTAAGTTTTAGTCCTGGACGTTTTTGTTTTGTTCCATTATGGCAGAAAAATGTCTAAGTCTTACGCACACCCAAGTCCCGCCCTGAATATGCCCCTGAAATGTCCCCTTGAGATTTGGACAGACTTCTGATGGACTTCATAGAAAAAATTCTAAAAATAGGTTTTGAAAATACTGATTTGTACATTTTTGTGAGAAAAATGTCCAAATGCAGACATGTCACTTTTTAGACATTTTTCATATGGTTTGGTGGCATGAGTTAACAGCTAATGCACAAATATAGCCTACACATAGTTAGTGTATGGTAAGGTGTGCATTAAGACCATTTTTGGAAGGGGCAGGGAATGGGTGAAGAATGGGCATTGTGTGTTTGGTACTTAGGGGTCCTGTTACTGCCAGGGTCCTTTTTACCGCACTGAGTAAAAGCACCTAAAAAAGACATGGCCATGCGGTAAGATTATTCTTACCATGTGACCATGTGGGGGGAGCATTTACCACCACCCATTGAGGTGGCGATAAGGGCTCCGGCAGTAACTGGGCAGCATGTAGTGTTGCCTGATTGCCACCAGGTTAGCACCATGCTAGAAATTATAGAATTATTTTCCATAGCACCGGACATGGAGCGCGCTCGAGGAAGAACAGTAGTTCCAGGTTGCCATGCGGCAACCCTTTAGTATAAGGGCTCCTTAATGCACTGCACTTACCATGTGCTGACTGACTAGCATGCAGTTAAACTAAGACCACTTACTCCCTCTTAAATAGGAGGGGCTAAGTGCTTCCGTGCAGAGTACTATGAGCATTTTAATATGGTAATGCCAGTTTATGTGCTGGGCATGCCCCCTGCTAGGTACTGCATTAGATTTGCACTTTGCATATGTTAATTTCTTATGTTAAAGCATGTTAAATGCAAAATCTAATGCACTTCAGTGAAAGGGTCCAAAGTTCTTTATGCATGTCTTACAAAATCACACATGGATAACAGTTCTATTGCAGGATTACTTCTCATGAAACTATAATTAAACAATATTTTAAGTTTCAGTGTTTAAAACGCATATATTACCTGTACATATAGAAAATTAAACTACAGGCTGCATATCACTGTAAGAGATAAATATGCTTCTAATTCTGAATTGACAATTTTTTTTGGTTCAAGGAAAATATATCATTATATTTAAACTACCCCAGGGATTTTGACCTTTAAAATTGTTACTAGACAGAATGATCAGAGGTTATTCACTAGCTAGAACAGTGTTATCTTATCCTTAGGCTTTCAATATCCTTTTCAGCTCTATAAATCTCTGGTTTGGCTGATGTTTAGAGGTTGCATGTTGCTGTAAGAACAGATCTCTGCTGATTTATCATTGACCATCTCAGCACTTTCAGCCTCCCAGGTAAGTTATTGGTCTTAGTCATAAATTGAATGAATGAGGTAGAATAATTAAAGTGCAAATTGCAATTATGAGCAAACTCCCAAGGGATCAAAAGCAGTACTACTTGTAGGCCTCTGCTATCCTATTGCTTCAAGTAGATTTAGCTTTAAAGAATCTTGTTAAACACCAATTAAATGGTTAATTAGAGGGATTCTTTTCTTTCACCATAGGTTAAGTAACTTCCAGGGTTTTTCTGTTTGCCAGGACGTTTGCCTGCATTTAGTTGATTTAATGCAAACACATCTTTTACTTCCTTTACCTACTTTTATATTAAAGTACATTGTGTCATAAGTTTCAAAGACTTTTTTTGTTTCAACAACAAGCATAAAACAGTTTGTGATGGCATGGTTATCCAATTGTGCTTTTGCTGCAAAGATGATCAGAATGAATATTTTTTTAATATGTACAACTGCAGGCAAGCTGCTTTTATTTATCCATAGCCACGTTGAATATACTATAGGTTATTCTTCTCCTATCCTATGAAATAATGAAGGACGTAATATGTTGCTTTTCACTGTGTCCTATAATGATCTTGTCAGATACAGGGTACTATACAACAAAGCATAGTAGAATAAAACAACTAGGTGTCCAGCTTTGAAGTTATCCATTTAAATCTATGATTGATTTTCTGAAACCTTTGCAAGAATATCTTTGTTTATTAGACTGAAATCTGTGTTTATTAAACTAAGATTTGGCTCCTTGTAGTTATCTTTCTCCATCTTCCAGCTTCAACTAACTTACCTGGGTCAATGCAAATGTTTTAATGGAAAAACACTGATACTGAGCCTGTCGGTGGTATTCTTGCACTAGCAATGGATGTTTTTGAAACATCATTGTTTTTTGTTTTGTTTTTATCCTTGGTGGTAATCATTTTAACTCCGATGTACTTCAGCACTGCTGCTCAAATTGGAGTCTTCTATTAACTCAGTATCAAGCTGATGAGGAAAATTTGAATTGCTTCAACAATAGTTCTGCTCAGTGTTCACAGTGGAAGGGCTGGACACAAGCAGGTGTTGGCATGATGTAAAATTTGAAGGATTTTGAGGAGACTACCTTTACAGCTGAAAGTAAACGACGTGTTGCGGCCTGATGGCATACATTGTTCATTGTTTACTATGTACTTGATATAACAATTAATTTGACAGGCAGGCCCAAGTGGTGTACAAATGTAAAAAATATTAATAAATAAATAAATAATAGAGTAGAATAGAATACCATTCCAGAGAGAGCAGGATTTGATCAGACACACAAAAACATGCATAACAATTACAAACTGAGTAGATGGCATCAGACTAGGCAACTGAACTCAGCGTTTGGTTGCCAAAAGCTAGGACAAAAAAGTATGTTCTGAGTAAAGTCTTAAATTGTTTAAAAGATTGTTCAACGCAGATAAAAGAAGGAAAGTCATTTCAGATTTTAGGAGCTAAAACCTAGAAAGCTGAATGCCTGGTAAAAGCATAGTGTTTAGGATTGGTTAAGATTAAGCAGTGGGAGTCCAAAGATCTCGGAGATTAGGAAGGCATATAGGAATGGCCAGAGATGAAAAATATGGTTGGAAAGTATATATATATAGATAGCCAGGGGAGGCAAATAAATAGGGGCTGATATGATCATACTTAGGGAAACCTAATGATGCTATAAATGAAGCAGTGAAAATATGCTGACTGATGATCCTTGATACCATGAAACAGCCACAGACGAAAGGGCTTACAGCAATTTTTTAAGCACTTTGGTTTAAAGATAAGTTACTTGTTGAAACTGAACCATAAAAATAATGTTTGTGGGTTACGAGTAAATCTACATTGCACAGAGCCTGAATAGTTTTAATAGGGAGGTTTTTATGCGTGTGAGGTGATTATCCATCAATTCTGGTTACTAAGTAGAGTGAAGGTGGGGTTCTGAGGCTTTTTGTTTCCTATTACTATCATACTTCGTTGCTGTTTACTTGCTTGATTTTTAAAGGGAACTTTTGGAAAGTCTGACAGAAAAGTCTTGCAGCCATGTTTTGTAAAGTTTGAAGGGATATGGAAGGAATTTAATGAGGTTCTTGCTCATTGCTGTATGACCTCTTCAATCCTTTTTTTTTTTTTTTTTTTTTAGAGCTGGGTGGTCAAGGAAGAATGAAGATGGGTGGACTTGGGTCCTTTTCATGAAAGCCGGATGTGGCTGGAAAATATGAGTTGGTTAATCTGATTTCAATGCTGCTAAAAGGAGAGGGCAGTACAGTTTCTGGAATCCAAAGAACTACAAGATCCAAGACAGCATTTTTTTTTACTAGAGAAAAGGTTTATCAAATCAATTTGATGCATTTCTTGACTGAGTGACTAGAAAGTTGGATTAGGTGAGAGGCTTAGAGTGCATTTAGATTTCAGCAAGACTACAGATAAGGTTCCAAATAGGTAATTTATAAATAAATGGAGCTGCCTTGATATATCAGTCCTTGGTCCAGGTCCTTAAATATTTTTGTAGGTGATATTGTGAAAGCATTTTTCGAGAGAAGATTACCTTGTTATGGATGATAAGATCTACAACAGGGAAAACACCCTGTAAGGGTTGGATAACATATGGGCAATTTAATAAAGCTGAGAGGAAAAGCTGTAATACTCAAAGGGGAATAAGGGGGAAAATGAATAGGGAATGACTTGGGGAGATGGTGAAAACTCTTCATGGAATTATGCTAGATTAAGGAGGGATCAGCTCCTAGAACAGCTGCTGATCACAAAGGCATGCTAGAAAGACTGGGACTCTATCACACAGAGGTAGAGAGGGAAGGCTGGCCCTAACTCAGAGCTATCAGCCAATAGGGAAAGCTCACTAGGAGTTAATCACAGGATACTGCAAACTATAGGGGTGGGGAAGCCCCAGTACACAGTACTATCTATTACAAATACAATGAAATTACATACAAATAATTTTCATACTAAATATACATAAAAATGAACCTTGCCTCCATGAACCTTGCCTCCATGAATATGGAATTGAACACAGTCTTGATCTGGCCTGGTTTTAGTGGATGATACACATCAAAGGTAGGTAAGTACCAATATTCTTCATTGTACTTTAATGGTGGAGCTGGCTCTGCATGTTATGCATAAATGTGGTACAGTAATGATTTCTCTCTGGTTTCCTTCTCAGAGTCTGTTGTAACGAAGTGAAATGAGAGAGAGCTTGCTTGCTCTCTGTTGTTATGTAGTATTATTCTCGGTGTCCGGATTTGATTTTGAAGGCTTACAAGCCTTTTGGTGGATTGTTATGGCTCAATTTTGAGGTCTAGTTCAAGAAACGTTTTGACAAGGATAAAGCAGGGTTGTGGGTGTTACAAGATATGGATATCTGGATAACGGAAATGATGATGATGCCAGCTCACCTGTGGTCTTTTCATCCCTTGTTCAGGATTGAGCCCAGTGTCTCTTCCCCAGCCATACCTTATTTCTGTCCTGGTGTCTAGGAGCTGGGCATTAGTGTTCCCCAGTTGCTCCTGCCTTTGCTGGTACATCCTCGAAAATGGCACTGGCAACCCCTAGCAGCAGTCTCAGATTACTATCGCTATGGATCATGTTTCCATATAAAGAGTTCCATGTAAGCAGACCAGCACTAGGGATCACTAGTGCCATTTTGGAGGCCAGCACCAACAGGGGAAGGATTGACTGGAATCACTCCTGCTTACCCCTAGACACCAGGACAGAAAAGAGGTGTGAATGGAGGGAACCTTCTAGGGGGGTAGGGCTTCTTCAGGAGAAGTTGAGTGAAGATCATGGGTATGCAGGTGATGATTAGGTTGTACAGGTGAGGACTTGGGGGAGGTATGGGTGATTATTGAGGATTGGGGCTTCTGTTCAGAGTCAGGTAAGGATTGGGGGTGGAGGTAAGGATCAGGTGGTATAGGTGAGGATTGGGGGTGCAGATGAAGTTCAAAGGGTCAGGGAGTTAAGATATGATTGAGAAGAGTCAGGTGAAGATCAGGGTTGGGGTATAATCAGGGGGATCAGGCAATAATAGGGGGTGCAGGTGAAGTTTCAGGGGTTGGGGTGTAATTGGGGGTCAGGTGTGAATTGAGAGGTTGGGAGTTCTCATGTGGGAGAGAGTTGACAGCTCTGACTGGCCCTTTGAGCTGTGGTCCAAAAATATCAGGCCAAAGCTTTGAGGTTCGATGCTCCCTGGCTGCTAGAATAATACCGCTTATGCTGTGTCTCCCAAACCATGTTATTCATTTACCATGGGAGTTATCAAACTATGGTACTAGGATACCCTAGGTTGGTGATTCCTGCACCTTGGTAACTTCCCCCCTTATTGCACAGAAAAATTCTATATATTAATTGAATGGTAGTGTGATACAGTTAGCTGCATCTAATCTAGTAGTGGTTTTTTGCACTGTTTCATCTCTTATACTTACAGTTAAGGTGCACTAAATTCCCATGCATTAACTTTAAGACACAGTTCCCATCCACTTTGCCTTGTTCTGCGTTAGCTCTTAATATGGAAATCACTATATATTAACCTCTAAGGCACTGCATTAAATGTTATAATGTATAAATTGCTGTGTTAACAGCTAACACAGCTTAGTAAATAAATCTCTTTGAGACCTATGTACTAACCCACAAAGTTGTTTGTGGGTTAGTACATAGGTCACAAAGAGATTTATTTACTAAGCTGTGCTAGTACTGGATTAATTGCAGCTAACTGAAAGCTCACAGGTTAGTACCCATTACTGTAAATTTTAGGTAGGAGAGGCAAATGAGCTCTTGACACAATAAATCCATAGCTAAATTTTGCAAGGAAATTTTCATATGCTGCCATAGTCAATGATTGTGCATGTTCAGGTCCTTGGCAACAAATGAAAAATGTTTTTCTTTTTTGTACAGTGGCAGTCTACTAAAATTAAAGGGTCCACTGGCCAGAATGGAAGGCCACCCTGGATCACCCTCTACCAAGGGAATCTTTGATCCCTGATGGCCCAGGGGGCCTGATGTCCATTCTCCCTAGCCATAATGTGAGGCTTATAAGTTTTTAAAGCCCCTATCTAAAGCTGTGTCCTTCCTGAAATAAAGGCATGCCCTACCTTCTTGCACCCTTTCTTCTTCCAGACTCCACCCCTCAGGAACCTACTGAGTGCCAAGTGGTGCCAGCCATTGGGGAAGTAGTAAATAGGGATCACTCTTGTTCCTATTGTTTCTTGGACTCCATGGTGTGAGTCTAGGTCCTCAGAGGGATGGCAGTAGTGGAGTGGACCTTTTATTTGGGAAGGGAGTTCTGTCAAACATTTTAGCCATCCATCAGAGATAGGGTCACTGGGCCGCCAAGAATTGAAGGTGTCTCCAGATGAGGGTATTGAAGGGCCTCTCATTTGGACCAATTGGCCCTTTAATTTTGCCAGACCACAACCGCATAAAGGGAACTTTAATTTCCTGGCAGCTCTTGAAAAAATAACTATAGCTGTTGAGCTATGGTTATTTTTCTGTGGAAACAGACCATCAAAACATTTTTCTCCTGTGTTTTACTTTTTATTTTCTTTGTTGTAATGAGTTGCTTTGCATGATTTTGCATCACAGCAGCTCATTAATGCAACAATCACATAAAATTTTCACATAAAGGTTTACTGCTGTGAAACGTACTTTTGTGGACAAGCATGAAAATGTACTTCATCTGAAAAATAGCAAAAAACCCACCTCTTCAATGCTCATGGAACCCTGTAAATTTTGACATGCCTGTACAATTATTAGTACACCCACCTAGCACACAGTGTAGATCTCTGAATAATAGACATCTGTAAAACCAGCAGCAATATCACAATGCAGAATGAGTTGGCTCGAACTCTCATGAACCTTGTGGCTATGCTATCTTGGCTGAGATATCTTTTAGTGGCCCAAACCAAGGATAACAATTTTTTTTTCTGCTAGGTTTTCAGATACCCAATAACGGTTCCTCCCACTGGGCAATTGCCTGTCCTCAGAGTTCTATATATCTTAGCCAACACTTTCTGATATCAAAAGAAAGAATTAAAAAGAAAGTCTCCTCAGGCAGTATAGAAGGACATTTCATTGTCAAACCTCATTTGTTACTATTAGGTGTAATACCAAAGGAGGAGGATGGAAATTTTTCCTCATACACAACTTATCAAACTCAGAAGGCTATATGGAGGGGCATAATCAAAAGGGGCGTCCAAGTTTTCCTGAGGACGTTCTTGCAGGACGTCCCCAGACAGAGGTGGAGAAACCCATATTATCGAAACAAGATGGGCATCCATCTTTCATTTCGATAATACGGTCGTGAATGACCAAATCTTGAAATTTAGGTCATCCTTAGAGATGGTCATCCCTAGACTTGGTCGTTTCTGATTTTCGTCGATAATGGAAACCGAGAACACTGATCTCAGAAACGACAATGCAAGCCATTTGGTTATGGGAGGAGCCAGCATTCGTAGTGCACTGGTCCCCCTGACATGCCAGGACACCAACTGGGCAACCTAGGGGGCACTGCAGTGGACTTCAGAAATTGCTCCCAGGTGCATAGTTCCCTTATCTTGTGTGCTGAGCTCCCAGAACCCACTCCCCAAAACTGTACACCACTACCATAGCCCTTTTGAGTGAAGAGGGGCACCTACATGTGGGTACAGTGGGTTTCTGGTGGGTTTTGAAGGGCTTACATTTACCACCACAAGTGTAACAGATGGGGGGGGGGGGGGGCTCAGACTGCCTGCCTGAAGTGTACTGCACCCACTAAAACTGCTCCAGGGACCTGCATACTGCTGTGATGGACCTGAGTATAACATTTGAGGCTGGCATAGAGGCTGGCAATCAATATTTTTAAAGATATTTTTTGAGGGTGGGATGGGGTTAGTGACCGCTGGGGGAGTAAGGGGAGGTCATCTGGTCAGTTCAGGCACCTTTTCATGGCTTGCTCATAACAAAAAAAGGACCAAGTAAAGTCGCCTAAGTGCTTGTCAGGGACGCCCTTTTTGTTCCATTATGGGTCGAGGACGCCCATGTATTAGGCTGGCTAAGATAGAAGACACAGCTAACAAAAGCCAACACTGAATCAGCTCCCATACTGTTTCCAGATACCCAGATTCCTTCCATTTGTTGGGTTTCTGTTTTGATAGGGCATTTTATTTGTGTACACATGACATTTCTTGTGCATACTGCAAGCAATTCATTTGTTCATTGGGTGATAGAGCAAATTGTTGGATACAGCTACACCATCAATTATTTGGACAATTTTCTATTAATAGGGAAAAATTGAAGGAACGAAAGAAAGTATACATCACATGACATTCTTTTAGCAACTGAGAAAACTGGTGACCCTGCCTCCTCCAAAGTGTTTCTGAATTAGATGCCACAGACAAAGTATTGAGGTTGCCTAAAGAAAATCTTGAGAAGATGAGGGACACCATAAGCGCTATGAGGTGAGCCAGGAAAGAAATTCTTAAGCAATTACATTACATTGTTTCAGCTTTAGAGTCATACCCATGGGCCATATATTCATAAGACACTTGGCCTTGGTTACATCAAGGGCTAACATGAAGCATTACCATAAAAAATTCATAAAAGAAGACTTGAAAATCTGGGAGCAATTTCTACATAGGCTTTTTGGCAAGGTCCATCTTTATACAAAAAGAGATAAAATTCTTTTTATGGACGCATCAGGTGGAAAAGGTTTTGGCATATATTTTAAAAAAGCGAGATGTTTCCTGTTATCTGACATGAGTGGAGATCAACAAAAGATATCATAGTAACATATAGTAACATAGTAGATGACGGCAGAAAAAGACCAGTCTGCCCAACAAGATAAACGCATATGTGCTACTTTTTGTGTATACCTTACCTTGATTTGTACCTGTCCTTTTCAGGGCACAGACCGTGTTTGTCTGCCCAGCACTATCCCCGCCTCCCAACCACCAGCCCCGCTTCCCACCACCAGTTCTGGCACAGACCCTATAAGTCTGCTAAGCACTATCCCCACCTCCCAACCACCAGTCCCGCCTCCCACCACCGGCTCTGGCACAGACCGTATAAGTCTGCCCAGCACTATCCCCGCCTCTCGCCACTGGCTCTGCCACCCAATCTCGGCTAACCTCCTTAGGATCCATTCCTTCTGGACAGGATTCCTTTATGTTTATCCCACACGTGCTTGAATTCTGTTACCGTTTTCATTTACACCACCTCCCGTGGGAGGGCATTCCAAGCATCCACTATTCTCTCCGTGAAAAAATACTTCCTGACATTTTTCTTGAGTCTGCCCCCCTTCAATCTAATTTCATGTCCTCTCGTTACCTCCTTCGCATCTCCGGAAAAGGTTTGTTTGCACGCAAATCTGCGTGCATCCATTTACACCAACTAAAACATGGCATTATTCCTGGCACTTAGATTTAGGCGCACTGGGCCATATTCTATAACTAGGCACATAAATTTCAGAACGCCCATAAAACACCCATTTCCCCGCTCATAACCACAAGTCTTGCTATTTTATCACAGTCACATTGCATAAAATGGTACCCATACTAAAATAGAATAAGTTAGTAGTAAAATTACTTGTCTTAATGGTATCCCATGTTGATAACACCCCTCCTTCCCATGTGCTTATACTAGCATTAAAAGAACTACCCATATAACTGGCATGTATGTACTCCCTATATGTATAATCTTTGTTATATTAATTATGTGTATTTCAAGATTATTCTGAGGTCATAAACCCAAAATGTTCTTATTGAACCTACTGAACCTCAGACTGTGTGGATCATTATTGTCTACAACAAAAATAAAGTTAAAAAAATAGACAGAGAAGTGGATATAGTATCCCTGTGCCAACTGCCCTGGTTTGAGGATTGTCTTACTAACTTAAAAACATAGGAGGACTAACCCTTTAACATTGACCCCTAAGTGAATAAATCCCTTTGAGCATATTCATGGTGAAGGAATGAAAAGCAATATTGGTACATAAACTCATGAGGAAGCCCTTCAAAAAATTCATTAGCCTAGAATGAAAAGTACCCTTAGAATCTGAAGATTCTGAGATTGTAGTGTTAATTCTAAAAGCATTTTGCTTTTCCAAAAGTGATGATTCTATGATCTGGATGAATAAAGTAGAATAGCAGGTAGGTAATAAAGGACATCATTAAAGTTTACTACAGCAGAGGGATAATGTTTATAATCCTGGCTTCAGTATACTTGAAGACTATTAGAAGAAAGACTGCTGTCTTTGTTCTATGTAAGCAGAGTTAAGTGACAGTAGCCAATTTTTGTTTATAGCATTTCAATGGATTTACATTTTAAGGGTCATGGTTTTATGTAAGACTTTGGCTGCAACTTTTATTACAGCTTGTTGTAGCCTTGCATTCCTTTTTAAAAGTCTCACGATACAGCATGTAGTATGTTAGCTATCATTTACCATTGCTGGAAAGTCTCCAGGGTGTAAGAAATCAAGTTCCTATTTTGTGAGTTAACCTCTTTCCCTTTGAGTAACAAATGCACTGCTGAGGATATATGGTCAGTAAATCAATGGAAAGCTACAACTTAAAAGCAAGAAGACTTTGCAAACATATTAATATTTGAAGATAAGCATATAGGTGATAACTCACCAAAGTGTTTGCCTCTATTTTTATGGGAAAAGACATTGGTGACTTTGACACTAACCCCTAGATTCTATTCAGCGCAACTTGAGTTGTGTGCGCAATTCAGGTCGCATTCTGTATTGTATATGCAATTTAATTATCTTAACAAGCCAATCAGCACTGAAAATTGCCAATTAAAAAGCAATTATTGACACTAATAGGCTTTATTTAGAATTTACGTGCACATTTAAGCATATTCTATAAAGTGATGCATGCAAATTCTAATTCATGCTGCCAAAAAGGGGTCATGGCCATGGGTGTGGAATGGCGGATCATAGGCATTTCTAAAACTTATGCACACTGTTATAGAATACACCACTCTGCGCCTAACTTAGTTGCCAGCATTTACACCAAGTTCTACTTGGTGTAAATTCCCACAACTAAATGTAGTCGTGTGGATGGGCCCTAGGTGTATTCTATAAACTGCGCCTAAGTTTAAGCATAATTTATAGAATATGCCTAGGCATATTTTTTCCAGCATCAATTTTTACGGTGTCATATATAGAATCTAGCCCTAAATATTTATTTTGTTTAGAAATCAGAGTCTGAGTATTTATTGTTTTTACAAAGAAGATTTAAAATATAAATATTGGTTTAGCGCATGGGTGTCCAAAATCGGCCCTTGCTTAATTGGGTTTTCAGGATTTCCCAATTAATATGCATGAGATCTATTTGCATACAATGGAGGCAGTACATGCAAATAGATTTGCCTGTATTGGGTTGCAACACTCAAGGACTGAGGGTGGACAACTCTGGTTGAGCATCCTTGACCTTATCTGGCCTTTCTTTGAGACAAACCTCCATTTAAAACTGGTTCCTTATCTCATCAGTCAATAATTAACAGCTAAGAGGACTATTTATTAAGCTGTGTTAGGGTTTTGTCACCTGTGCTAAGGTTTTGCATCTAACACACATTAATAGCCAAAGTGAAGGTACATTAGGAGCAAAACATCTTTGTTAACTATTGTGAGCATTCCCAGCATTTTGGAGAAGGCATCAGTGCAGTTAACACAAAGCAGTGATTGGTACCGGACTTTATAGCCAATAATGCAAAACACATTTAGCTAAACCTTCAGAGGCTAGTGAGCTGTTTTAACTGGCAACATAGTGCAGGGCTGTTAGTACACAATTAATCATGCTTTACATAAGTACATAAGTATTGCCATACTGGGACAGACCGACGGTCCATCAAGCCCAGCATCCTGTTTCTAACAGTGGTCAATCCAGGTCACAAGTACCTGGCAAGTTCCCAAAAAAGTACAAAACATTTTATGCTGCTTATCCTAGAAATACGCAGTGAATTTTCCCCAAGTCCATTTTAATAATGAACTATGGACTTTTCCTTTAAGAAGCCATCCAAACCTTTTTAAAACCCTGCTAAGGTAACCGCTTTTACTACATTCTCTGGCAACAAATTCAAGAGTTTAATTACACAATGAGTGAAGAAAAATTTCCTCTGATTCATTTTAAATTTACTACTTTGTAGCTCCATTGTGTGCCCCCTAGTCCTAGTACTTTTGGAAAGAGTAAACAACTGATTCACGGCTGCCCTTTACACTATACTCATTATTTTATAGACCTTATCATATTTCCCCTCAGCCGTCTTTTCTCCAAGCTGACGAATCCTCACCGCTTCAGCCTTTCCTCATACGGAAATCTTCCCATCCCCTTTATCATTTTCATCACCCTTCTCTGTACCGTTTCTAATTTCTCTATCCTGCTTATTTTCGAAGGAAAAGGCCGACCATCTTCCGACACAAATTGGGAGATGGCCGGCCTTCTAAACCTGGCCAAATCAGTATAGTCGAAAGCCGATTTTGGCCGGCTTCAACTGTGTTCCGTCGCAGGGACGGCCAAAGTGCAAGGGGGAGTGTCGGCAGGGTACTGAAGGCAGGATGGGGGCATGGTTATGAGATGGCCGGCTTCGGCCAATAAAGGAAAAAAGAAGGCCGGCTCTGACGAACACTTGGCCGGCTTTACTTGATCCATTTATTTTTAGGACTAAGTCTCAAAAAAGTGCCCCAACTGACCAGATGACCACTGGAGGGAATCGGGGATCACCTCCCCTTACTCACCCAGTGGTCACCAACCCCCTCCCACCCCAAAAAAACAATTTTAAACATTTTTGTACCAGCCTCTATGCCAGCCTCAAATGTCATACCCAGCTCCATCAAAGCATTATGCAGGTCCCTGGAGCAGTTTTTAGTGGGTACTGCAGTGCACTTCTGGCAGGCGGACCCAGGCCCATCCCCCCCTACTTGTTACACTTGTGGTGGTAAATGGGAGCCCTCCAAAACCCACCACAAACCCACTGTACCCACATCTAGGTGCCCCCCATTACCCTTTAAGGGCTATAGTAGTGTTGTACAGTTGTGAGGAGTAGGTTTGGGGGGGTTGGGGGGGTTGGGGGGCTCAGCACACAAGGTAAGGGAGCTATGCACCTGGGATCAATTTGTGAAGTCCACTGCAGTGCCCCCCTAGGGTGCCCGGTTGGTGTCCTGGCATGTCAGGGGGACCACTGCACTATAAATGCTGGCTCCTCCCATGACCAAATGCTTGGATTTGGCCGGGTTTGAGATGGCCGCCATTAGTTTCCATTATCGGCAAAAACCAATGGCGGCCATCTCTAACACCGGCAACAAATGTTGAGATTTGGGCATCCCTGACCGTATTATCGAAACAAAAGATGGCCGGCCATCTTGTTTCGATAATACAGTCGGGTATGCCACTTTGCGGGGCTGGCCTTAGAGATGGCCGCCCATATAGATGGCCGGCCCCGTTTGATTATGCCCCTCTATATCTTTTTTTAGATGCAGTGGCAGAATTGGGTCATAGCAAAGTCCAATTTTGGATGTTTTGTTAAAAAATGTCCAAAAATCGAGTGGCAAACAAATCCATTTTCAAATATGAAAAATGTCTGTTTTTGGTTTGAAAATTGCCTTTTTCTAGCCATTTCCTCCTAATTTTGTTAAGGTCATCAAAAATTCCTTGCACAAATTTGGGTGCACGCCAATTTGCACAAGCAGTTTAATTTAGTAAACAAGGTAATTAGTGCCAATAATTGGCTTTTTAACAAGCAATTATTGGCACTAATGTAATTTAATTGAACTTTATATGTGTAAATTTAGGCACAGAATCAAAAAAGAGCCCAATATTCATAAGCCCTCTCACATTAACAACATTCACATTCTAACATAAAGAAATAAATAACACTTCACTCTAACTGTGGACTAAATCGGCTGCAGCTTTTTTAACCAAATTCAAATCTCCTTCAATTTCTTAACACTTAAATGCTAAATTCAACAATAATGCAATAAACCCCTCTTAGACGGTCTTGTTCTGACATTTCAAATTTTCACTGACCCCAAAGGTATGGTTTGAGGTTCCACTGAACCAATCCATTCCCCCAAGTCCATGGCAGCAGTGCACATGAACCCCCAATTCCCTTTCAATAAACTCCCCAACTGTTTACTACTGAATTCAAACAGATAAAGTAAATGATTGTTCAAGCCCCCTGCTACGACAACTAAAACCCCTCTCCCCCCAGCCACCCTAACCTCAACCTTAACAACCTCAACACCACAATAACATCTCCTAAATCACATAAAAGAAAAGGGGGGAGGGCTGGGTAGGTCAGCTAAAAAATTACCTTTCACCCACCTGGGCTTGCGACAAACTGCAAGCCCACTCTAAATTCCCCTGCATTTTTTCTTTGTTTCCTTTCCCTTATTGGTTACCACTCCCCAGCCTTCCCAACCAATCCACTTTCCCTACAACATTAACCCTTCACCACACTGCTACCTTTTCCTCTGGGCAGCTCAGCCATGTTATATCACCCCAGTGTAAAATCTGTGATGGATCTTAATTTACTTTTGTATATTTTAGGGGCCATTTTACTAAGCTGCACCTTTTACTAAGCTACCTTTTAACAAAGGGGTAAAATAGCCATGTTAATTTTTCATTAGTGCATGGCCATTAGCACATGAGCCTTTAATTGCACATAGGGGCCCTTTTAGTAAGCCGCATAAGCATCTACATGTGCCCAACGCATACCAAAATGGAGTTACTGCCCGACTACCATGTGGCTCTTGCAGTAATTTCATTTTTGGTGCACGTCCGATATGCACGTCTGAAAAATAATTTGTATTTTTGGATGCGCGTATTGGGTGTGCCAAGTGGCATTTGATGCACATAGATCATTACTGCCCGGTTACCACGTGAGTCTTTACCGCTAGGTCAATGGCTGGTGGTAAAAACTGAACCCAAAATGGATGCACAAGTATTGCCATGGAACTTTGACTTTGATTATGCTTATGATTTTTTGGGGGGAGGAGGGGGGGTTAATTTCCAGGGGGGGGGTTGTTTGATTTTGTGTTTACTTTTGTATTCTCTGTATGACAAAACCTTTAATAAAAATATATTTAAAAAAAATGGATGCACAGCAATTTTTATTTTGCCACAGTTCTATTTTCGGCAAAAAATTTTAAAAGGCATTTTTTACAGGTGCCCTGAAAAATGATTCTGCATGCGCCCAAAACATACGACCACACTACTGCAGGGCATTTTTAGCACGCCTTTGTAAAAGGGCCTCTTATTTTCTAGGCAGTAAGGGCTCACACGCTGATGGGTTAGAGTGTGACAATGCCCATGCTCTAACCCATTAGCACTGAACACACCCACTCTCTGCCCTCAAACATGCCCCAACACTAAAAAATAAAAGTTATATTTTAGCATGTGGGAAGAACCCATACATGGCAAAACTACTGCAGGATGCCTCAGCACACCCCACGGTAGGCATTTTTAACCCATGGTAAGCATATGTTAGTGCTTGCCACAGCTTAGTAAAAGGGCCCTTAGTTTGTATTTTTCTGCTTACCTGCTGGCAATAGGAAAAGCTGCTGCTCTGTTTGATAAGTGCTACATCTGTTAAGGATTTGTCTTTAGGGGAAAGCTTTGGTTAAAAATCACTCTAGAGCCCCTGATGCAGACGGTTTCGCCAAAACTCGGACCATGTCGGGTCTTATCAATATAGTACTGGTGACTTTTTTGTGTGCTGTATGGTTATTTCTATTGGGCTTCTTTTATAAATCTGCACTGAAGCCATTTTTGGCGCAGTCTAAAATGGCTGATTTTCCATTTTCTGAATTAACAGTCATGTGCTAATGTTGCTATTAGCAAAAATTAGCATATGAGCCCTTACTGACCCCTATTTTGTAAATAGTAAGGGCTCACATGCTAATCTTGTGCTGATCAGTTAGGGGCCCTTTTACTAAGCCGTATAAGCATGTACACGCACCCAATGCACGCAAAAATGGAGTTACCGCACGGCTACTGTGTGGCCCTTGTGGTAATTTCATTTTTGGTGTGCGTCCTCTACGCATAACCCAAAAAATATTTTTATTTTCTGGTGCACGCCAGCAATGCACGCCAAGTGACATTTGGCTCACGTAGGTCATTACCACCTGGTTACCATGTGAGACTTTACCACTAGGTCAATAACTGGAGGTAAGGTCTGAGACACAAAATGGACGTGTTGCAATTTTCATTTTGCCGCAAGTCCATTTTCGGCAAAAAGTTTAAAAAGGCCCTTTTAACAGGCGTGCTGAAAAATGGATTGGCGTGCACCCACAACCCGCGTCTACACTACCACAAGCCATTTTTCAGCGAACCTTAGTAAAAGGATCCCTTAGTGCACAGTAATACTGATGTGCTAACTGATTAGTGCACAAATGCCTACTCTCTGCCTTTATTTATGACAGCAGCGATACTTTTTTCTTGCTTTATTTTACTATATCATATTTGAGTTCCTGAAGAAGTTGATACGAAACCCTGCAGAGTTGGACTCTTTATGATACATTGAGAGCACAGGAGTGCTTCAGCGTAAGGACAAATAAAAGGACGGTTTGTTTACTGATTTTTCATCAACATTATCGCCGCAGTGCTGCTGTGGAGACATCATACAAGTTTGAAGTGTTCCCATAAGAGTATCTGTGGAGTTATAAAGCAACTATGATATATTCCTCGAACAGAAGAAAATAGTGAATACCGACGGGGGAACCTATTATATTACGATAAGTGCCTTATAGTTTATATTGTTCTATTTTGAGGTCAGCGGAGCAATATATAGGACTGATTTATTTAGACACTTGTTTATTTAAAAAAATTTTTACAGATCACTTATCATTTGGTAAAGAGCACAGGTGTGTGGTTGGTTCACACTACAACAATCACGGAGAAGTTCTATGATCAAGAAGCTTATCCACCTTTAGAGACATAAGTCACTTTGGTGCTGTCTCACTTGGGTGAGTTTATACTCTGAGAACTCTCCATTATCACATAAATTTTGTTTCCAAAAAAATAATTTAGTGTCTGATAAATCTGTCTCGTATATATTTTGCATCCTTTGCTTTTTTCTAGTTATTGGATACTCTCTGCCTCAGGCACATCCACTCTGTGGAAAAATAAACATTCTTTTTTAGTGCATGGTTTGCACGCCCACATTGCAAAATTATCACAGGATGCTGCAGCACCACCGCAATAAGCCCTTTTAAGCTGCGAAAAGCATGTGCTAGTATGTACTGCAGCTTAGTGAAAAGGCCCCATTGTGTTTTGGTAAACTGACATTTTGGACAGATAAATTTCCACTCATTTTTTTTAAATGGGCTAGCTATGGCTGCCCAGGCATTCCTCACTTCAAATAAAGGTTGCCAAATATCTCAGTATCTCAGACACTGTCATTCTTTTTTATTCAGAACAACTCATGTGATAGATGAAAGTAGAAATGTTAGAATGATATAGAAGAGTATAAGAGAGTCTATCATAAAATAATGGGTGAGGTTGGGGCAGCAGTACCCAATCTAATACATAAGAACAAGGAAATGAAAAACCATAGAAAAGAAAAGATCTTTCCTCCCAGCTGTCCAAAATAGGAACAAAAGCTGAAAAGAAGTTTGAAGAGAACTCATAGAGAGCAAAAACAGTAGGGAATCACAGTTTTAGAAATAGATAAGGGTTAAGGATGGATGCATGCCCCAGAGAGTTGGTAAAAACTGAAATCCAAATTCTATTCATTTAGTTTATCAATATTTGTGTGTGCTGTGTTTATTCTGAACAATGTTAAATAAATGCCAGCATCTTGGAGTGCATGCAAATTTTTCTATTCTAAATCTTCACACAATAGAATTGGAGTATGGCTAACAGTTTAGGCAGCCTGAAAGGCATGGAACTGTAGGTGCTGTCTGATTGTGAAGCATTGTTCAAATGTTCCCACCTATTGATTCTATGAACAAAAAGCATGCCTACGTGTAACTTTGAATTTTCACTAATATTACAATATGCATTCCTCTGCAGGATCTAAAATACTGGGCTGTCTCTTTCATTTATGCTTTTTTTATTATTATTTGAGATACCCTTAAGTAAAGAGTTTCAACTTTATCTAGAAATAACACTTCTATGCAATTCTTATTAGTGTCTTTCTCTAAAATGTGAATAGTTACAGAGTTAAAATATTCATTTCTTTTCACTGAAAATGAATGATTCACATATATTATACCACATTTTACAAAGGAACGTAGTCACATAGGCCTACTGAATCTCTTGCAGCGACACCAGGTTGTTAAAGGGTTGTGGATTTGATATATCGCCTTTCTGTTGGTACAACTAAAGTGGTTTACATGTACGATATGCAGGTACTTTTTACCTCAGGGATCTGTCCTGGGACCTCTTCTTTTCTTCATCTATACTTCTTCCCTTGGTACTCTGATCTCATCCCATGGTTTTCAGTATCGTCTTTACGCTGATGACTCCCAGATCTACCTCTCCACACCAGAAATCTCAGCCGAAATCCAGGCCAAAGTATCAGCCTGCCTGTGTGACATTGCTGCTTGGATGTCTCAGCGCCATCTGAAACTAAACTTGACCAAGACTGAGCTTCTTATCTTTCCCCCTAAACCAACCTCTCCTCCTCCCCCATTCTCTGTTTCTGTGGATAACACTTTCATCCTTCCTGTCTCATCAGCTTGTAACCTTGGGGTCATCTTCGACTCCTCCCTCTCCTTCTCTGCACATATTCAGCAGACTGCTAAAACCTGTCATTTCTTTCTCTATAATATCAGCAAAATTTGCCCTTTCCTTTCTGAGCACACTACCAGAACCCTCATCCACACTCTTATCACCTCTCGCTTAGACTATTGCAACTTGCTTTTCACAGGTCTCCCACTTAGCCATCTCTCTCCTCTTCAATCTGTTCAAATTTCTGCTGCACAACTAATATTCTGCCAGTGTCGTTATACTCATATTAGCCCTCTCTTCAAGTCACTTCACTGGCTTCCTATCCATTTCTGCATACAGTTCAAACTCCTCTTATTGACCTATAAGTGCATTCACTCTGCAGCTCCTCAGTACCTCTCCACTCTCATCTCTCCCTACATTCCTCCCCAGGAACTCCATTCACTGGGTAAATCTCTCTTATCTGCACCCTTCTCCTCCACTGCTAACTCCAGACTCCGCTCCTTTTATCTTGCTGCACCATATGCCTGGAATAGACTTCCTGAGCCGGTATGTCATGCTCCATCTCTGGCTGTCTTCAAATCTAACCTAAAAGCCCACCTTTTTGATGCTGCTTTTAACTTCTAACCCTTATTCGCTTGTTCAGAACCCTTATTTTATCATCCTCACTTTAATATTCCCTTATCTCTTGTTTGTCCTGTCTGTCCTAATTAGATTGTAAGCTCTGTCAAGCAGGGACTGTCTCTTCATGTTCAAATGTATAGTGCTGCATACGTCTAGTAGCGCTATAGAAATGATAAGTAGTAGTAATAGTAGTACTTTTTCTGTCCCCAGTGGACTCACAATCACATGACATTCTTTCATCTTCAAGCTTGGAAGCCCTTTAAACTCCCCAGTGGTGATGCTAGAAAGCAAGATGTTGATGTCCTCTTGAATCAAAATACAGTTTTTTTTTTATTTTCAATTGATTTACTGCTATTAGGTAATGTCTGACGTAGCAGTTTAAAGAATATATATCTTTAATAAGAGATACCACAAAAAATAACAGTGAATCAAGGCAATAGCATGCCAACTACTTGTCTACTGTGGTAAGCGGCGGTAAATAGAACCAGACCGCAAAATCAGCAATTCAGTGTGCACACAGTGAAAAAGTAATCATCGGTCCATAAAAAACCTCCTGCTAACAATTTGTTATGTCAAAAACTATTTTGTGACAAAAACTATCTTTGGCACTAGAGTAGCATGCCAAAACAGTCAATGCAATCATTTATCTTTGGTGGTGCGATACTTCAATACTTGAAATCAGGTTGCTTCGGCTTGTCGGAGTGATGAATTTACAGTGTGGTTCCGATGGACCCATTTTGCTCCAGCTTCTTCTGGAGACCAACATTGTATCTTGAATTGCAAGCACTAAAATGCTGGCCTCAACCCTCTTCAGCCAGACCTCCTAGTAGAGGAAGTTACACATCACCTGAGGGGGGGGGGGGGCATGTTGGTGTATCCTACCAATTACATGCCCCTATCCCCCCTACTATATACCAGAAGTACCATGTGTAGTTGTGCAGTGCCTGAGTAAACACCCTCCCAGTTAACAATACACTAAACCTGCAGTGCTTTCCAGGATAGCCTCTCACAAAAGAAACTTTAAAAGTATAACAACAACTACTAATATATAATACAGTCAATTTAATGACTTTCTCGCTGATTTTGAAGCTTTAGAGCCAGATCCTGGAACTGTTTCCATGATGAAGGTGGAGATCTCACAGGAGCTGGAGCAGAAGATCCAGCATGCACTGGAAAGTTAGCAGAACCCAGCTCAACAAGGACCTTCTAAGCCTCTGCTGCAGTTTGATCTTTCTTAGATGTTGCTGACACAGTAATCATGAGACCAAAAGGAAATAACCATTGGCAACGCAAATTAGTGGCATGGAGATACTGTGTTATGACACTTAAGTTCTTACGTTTCAGAAGTGTAGTGTGCACCAGATCTTGATATATGGCCAATTTACAACTGTCCCACACAATTTCCTGTTGCTGTCGGGCCTTGGGTAAAATCTCCTCTTTCAAAGCAAAACCATGAAAACAAACAATGATATCTCTTGGCATTGGATATTTGTGGGGTACTAGGCTGTATTGCGCTCAGTCTACTTATATCCTCTGTTCCACCCCTCCAATCATAGTCAACTCAGAGTCCCCCCAAATATGCGTACAAATATTAGTAACAACTTCCACACAGTCCTTATACTGATCCACTTCAGGAACCCCTTTGAATCACAGATTGCACCTGTAGGACCTGTTTCCAAGGTCCTCAATCAAGTCAGACAGTAGCTGATAGTCCTGATGGTATTAAAAAAAAGTGATGCAGGTCTATTTCAACTGCCTCCAAGTGTTCTGTTTTTTAAATACAGTGACCTATCTTTGGCATCTCATGCTTAAGATCTGCCACAGTAACCTGCATGTCCCTCCTCACAGCTTTCATTTATGTTTTCAATGCTTTGAACCAGTGATCCACATCCTGCTTCATCACTCCTCAGTCAAAGTAGGAGTGCTCAGGTACCATTGTTATTCCCACCACAGGAGCCTTCACTGCCAACGAGCATCTAGTATCTTTATGGGCCGGCACAAAATTAAATTTCTCCAAATGTTTCTGAGTTGCCATCTTCCTAACTTGCAAACAAGCACAAACTGCTCAAGGAATAGCAAATATGGATGAGGAAATATCACACTTTTTACACTGTGCCTCAACAGAGCTCTGCAGCTAAGCAGCCATTTCTTCGGGGTGACGACACTTCAGGGGTATAGCTATGGGTCGGCTTGGGTGGGCCCAGGCTCACCCAATCACAACCCAGGCCCACCCAGGCAGCGCTCAGAAAATCAGGCATTTAAAAAACAAAATCTGTGAAGCCGTTTCGCAGGCAGCGCTTCGCGTCTGCCCTGCATGCATTGCAAAAGAAGGAAATTGCCTCATCATCTTCGGGCCATCCCTCACTGTGATAGTAGATGACATGGATGGGTAGACTGGACAGGACAGGCCATATGGAGGGGCATAATCGAACGTCGCCGGAGAAATAGTTCGCCGGAGATCTATTTTGCTAGCGGTGCAACAGCTGGCTGGAACTGTATTATCAAAAAAGATGGCCGGCCATCTTTTTTTCCGATAATACGGTTTAGCCCGGCCAAATGCCAGAGTTCGCTGGGTTTGAGATTGCCAGTTTTGTTTTTCAACGATAATGGAAAAAAATGCCAGCCATCTCAAACCCGGTGAAATCCAAGGCATGTGGTCATGGGAAGAGCCAGCATTTGTAGTGCACTGGTCCCCCTGACATGCCAGGACACCAACCGGGCACCCTAGAGGGCACTTCTAAATTTTTTTTTTTTAAATACAAAAAAAGCTCCCAGGTGTATAGCTCCCTTACCTTGGGTGGTGAGCCCCCCAAACCCACTCCCCACAACTCTACACCATTATCATAGCCCTTATGAGTGAAGGGGGGCACCTACATGTGGGTAGAGTGGGGAGGTTTGGAACGCTTAACATTTACCACCACAAGTGTAACAGGTGGTTGGGGGGGGTGGGGTGGACCTGAGTCTGCCTGCCTGAAGTGCACTGCACCCATTTAAAACTGCTCCAGGGACTTGCATACTGCTGTCAGGGAGCTGGGTATGACATTTTAGGCTGGCATACAGGCTGGTAAATAAAGATTTTTATTTTTATTTTTTTAGTGTGGGAGGGGGTTGGTGACCACTGGGGGACTACGGGGAGGTCATACCCCATTCCCTCCGGTGGTCATCTGGTGAGTTGGGGCACCTTTTTGAGGCTTGGTCGTGAAAATAAAAGGACCAAGTAAACCCGGCGAAATACTGATTAACGCCGCTTTTTTTTCTATTATCCGCGAAAGCCGGCCATCTGGTAGCCACGTCCATGCCCGCCCATTTTCCACCTTCACTACACCACCGACATGCCCCCTTGAACTTTCGCCGGCGAGGCAACGGGAAAGCGGCGATGCTGTCAAAAAAGCAGCTTACGATTATACCGATTTCACCACTTTTGAGAGATCGCCGGCCATCTCTCGATTTATGTCGGGAGATGGCCGGTGATCACTTTTGAATATAAGCCTGATGGTCTTTATCTGCCTTCATTTTTCTCTGTTTCAAGCAAGCCAGACAAATCCAAGCAATCAGTGAACTTTTCCTCCAAACTAAAAAAAAAAAGCTTTACTAATTGAGGGAAAAGCTGTTTTAGGAATTGTAAACATTTCCAGCATATAAGATTTAAATAATACTACTGTAGAAAAGGGAAGTTATGGAAAGTTAAAAACTACAGAATTCTCCAAATGTTCCAGCTGATGAAGGACCACATTCCTATCTTGAATCAAACTTGTCTCTACGTGACAACACTTGAGCAAGTCTTAATTCAATACATTTGACTTTCTCCACCACCACACTCTGGGTAGAAATAATGATGGATGAGGAAATAAGATTTTCAATAAAGCAATCACCTGCCGAATACTTTTTACCATCGAGGACATCAGGTACAGAGTCTTTAATGCTAGCATTAGTTCTGAAGAGTGACTGTCAATCTGTTGATCAGTATACCATCTAACATCTCCTTGCTGTCCATTTAAAATTAGTCCCTTCTCTCAACAGTGAACTTTAAACAGTTAAGAAGCCTATTACTAAGCTGCACTGGGGCAAAAGGGGGATGGGATTGTGTGTTTTTCATGCAGCGGTCATTGAAGTGTCTCCTATGGTTCTCCAAGCAAGTGGCTGAGAAAAATAAAGGCTAAAGAGTTAGCGTTCCAGAAATACAGAAAATCTCAAGAAGAGGAACACAGGGAGCAATACCGGATGAAACTGAAAGAAGCCAAGAGAGAGAGGTACGTCTGGTGAAGGCGCAAGCGGAAGAACAAATGGCTAGAAATGTAAGGAGGGGCGACAAAAATTTCTTCAGGTATATTAGTGAAAGAAGAATAACTAAAAAGGGAATTGTGAGACTAAAAGATACAGCGAACCGCTATGTAGATAATGATGAAGAAAAAGCCAATTTGCTAAATAGATACTTTTGTTCTGTTTTCACTGAAGAAAATCCTGGAGAAGGACCGCGAGGGACTGGCAAAAGTACACCTGAGAATGGAATGGATATAGCACCGTTCATGGAAGAGAGTGTGTATCAACAACTTGGAAAGCTAAAGGTGGACAAAGCCATGGGACCGGACGGGATCCACCCCAGAATATTGAGGGAGCTCATGGAGGTTCTGGCAGGTCCTCTTAAAGATTTGTTTAATAAATCCTTGGAGACGGGAGAGGTTCCGAGGGACTGGAGAACGGCGGAGGTGGTACCTCTTCACAAAAGTGGTGATAGGGAAGAAGCTGGAAACTACAGGCCGGTAAGCCTCACTTCGGTTATTGGAAAAGTAATGGAAGCCATGCTGAAGGAAAGGATAGTGAATTTCCTAGAAGCCAACAAGTTGCATGATCCGAGACAACATGGTTTTACCAGAGGGAAATCATGCCAAATGAATCTCATTGAATTCTTTGATTGGGTAACTGGAGAATTGAATCATCGACGTGCTATAGACATAATCTACTTAGATTTTAGCAAAGCTTTTGACACGGTTCCCCACAGGAGGCTCTTAAATAAACTAGATGGGCTGAAGATAGGTCCCGAAGTGGTGAACTGGATTAGGAACTGGTTGACGGACAGACGACAGAGGGTGGTAGTAAATGGAGTTCGCTCGGAGGAGGGAAAGGTGAGTAGTGGAGTGCCTCAGGGATCGGTGCTGGGGCCGATTCTGTTCAATATATTTGTGAGTGACATTGCCGAAGGGTTAGAAGGTAAAGTTTGCCTATTTGCGGATGATACTAAAATTTGCAACAGAGTGGACACCCGGGAGGGAGTGGAAAGCATGAAAAGGGATCTGAGGAAGCTAGAAGAATGGTCTAAGGTTTGGCAATTAAAATTCAATGTGAAGAAATGCAAAGTGTTGCATTTAGGGAGTAGAAACCCACGAGAGACTTATGTGTTAGGTGGTGAGAGTCTGATAGGTACTGAGGGGGAGAGGGATCTTGGGGTGATAGTATCCGAGGATCTGAAGGCGACGAAACAGTGTGACAAGGCGGTGGCCGTAGCGAGAAGGTTGCTAGGCTGTATAGAGAGAGGTGTGATCAGCAGAAGAAAGGAAGTGTTGATGCCCCTGTACAAGTCATTGGTGAGGCCCCCCCTGGAGTATTGTGTTCAGTTTTGGAGGCCGTACCTTGCAAAGGATGTTAAAAAAATGGAAGCGGTGCAAAGAAAAGCTACGAGGATGGTATGGGATTTGCGTTCCAAGACGTATGAGCAAAGACTTGCTGACCTGAACATGTATACCCTGGAGGAAAGGAGGAACAGGGGTGATATGATCCAGATGTTCAAATACTTGAAAGGTATTAATCCGCAAAAAAATCTTTTCCGGAGATAGGAAGGCGGTAGAACGAGAGGACATGAAATGAGATTGAAGGGGGCAGACTCAAAAAAGATGTCAGGAAGTATTTTTTCACGGAGAGGGTGGTGGATGCTTGGAATGCCCTCCCGCGGGAGGTGGTGGAGATGAAAATGGTAACGGAATTCAAACATGCGTAGGATATGCATAAAGGAATCCTGTGCAGTAGGAATGGATCCTCAGAAGCTTAGCCGAAATTGGGTGGCGGAGCAGGTGGGGGAAGAGAGGTTGGTGGTTGGTAGGCGAGGATAGTGGAGGGCAGACTTATATGGTCTGTGCCAGAGCCGGTGATGGGAGGCGGGACTGGTGGTTGGGAGGCGGGAAATACTGCTGGGCAGACTTGTACGGTCTGTGCCCTGAAAAAGGCAGGTACAAATCAAGGTAAGGTATACACATATGAATTTATCTTGTTGGGCAGACTGGATGGACCATGCAGGTCTTTTTCTGCCGTCATCTACTATGTTACTATGTTACTATGATCGTTGTTCATTCTTGTTATTTTGGGTAGAGGATGGGGGGGGGGGGGGGGGTGAAGAGTTATAAGGGAAGGTGGGTTTCTTCATTCAGAAGGGTTGTTTGTTATCTTGGGGTTTGTGGTGTTATTATGTTTTATATTGCACTTTTTTTCCAATTCTTCAATAAAAATGTATTGATAAAAAAAAAAAAAATCACTACCTTTTCCATGAAGAAGTATTTCTTTAGGTAGCTCCTGAATCTAAGTTGAGTTCAATGGCATCCATCACAGAGCTGGAAGTACTGGCATTGGGACTCAAAGAGACATATCCCTTTGGTTGGTTGCAGATACAGTTTAAGGTCTATTTTTAGTATTTAAGAGACTTTGAATGATAATGGTTTTATTTATTTTAAGAAAATACTGAATCACTATGGTACTTTGTCTAATTCCTAATCATCTGGGATGGGTTTGATTATTGTTCTTCCTGTATGGTATGAGAGGCTGTTTCGATTGGAGGGTAGACCACTTTTGCTCTACCCTCCAGTAGACTTTTTGGCAGTGATACCTGTACCTTCGGGTACAAGTGTTTTGATCGTGTCCTTTTTTAGAAGATTTTATGATCTATACAGTACATCTCTAGTATTTAAGACTCCTGATGCAAGCAGAAACTCCAAAAAAGTAGAGTTGAATTTAGGCAAGCCTTTGTGACTTTTGATGTACAATAAAGGACTTTGTTTATCATCAGTCTGTGTTGGAAGTTCCATCAGATCCCGTACTCTTTTTTTTCTGTAACTCTCCATAGTGGTGTTCTTGTTCCTGCACCCTGTGTGGTTTGTTTGGTAGGGTTTTTTTTAGTTATAATCTGTTGTTTTATCTCGATTATACACTTGTCTTATTTTTGACAATGTTTGTATTGTTAACTGCCTAGAGTTTTTTTTTTTTTTTTGTAAATGACAGCAGATGAATACCTGCACAGTCCATTCACTCTACCCAACAAGGTGGCCAGAGCTGCACCCACTACTCTATGTGGGTCATAGCCACCCATGCTTAAACGCTGGTTGGAAAGTCTGCACCATGCCAACTGCAAATAGGGACTCTATGTTGTATTGGGATAGGGAAGATAAGATTCAATCAAGTTGGGTTGAGGTAAAAGAGTTCATCAATGTCCAATACAATCTTTAATAGTGAAGTGTTGCAGGGTTGAGTCATTTAAGTTGGGTCATTCGGATATGCCCTTCCGAATAGGTGAGTCTTTAATGACTTTCTGAATTTTAGATAATCATAAGTTGTTTTCACCACTTGTGGCAATGCGTTCCACAGGCGCGTACCTATGTAAGAGAAATTGGATGCATGGGTTCTCTTGTATTTTAGTCCTTTGCAATTTGGGTAACGGAGATTCAGGTAAGACCGTATATCATCCCCAAGTATTACTGACAATATTCAAATTACTAGTCAAAATGTCTTCCCCTCGTCCCTGAAATGTATTTCACCCTCACTCACAGCACATGACAATAAAGTGATATATAACACTGGAGTTGTCGAAGCTTCACCTGCATTTTGCCATTTGCGGGACACAGACTGTAGAAGTATGATTGGCTTCAGTCTTGGTTCCATTAACTTATATCATTAAATTAAATTAATCTCAGGAGGCAACATCTAAGAAGGAGAGTACCCACGGCTCAGATGCCCATTTCTTTATACTTAGTATCCAGGCGCTTGTGAAGTAGCTGTAATGTTTGATTAAGTGAGTTTACTAGGGAAATTGGAGGATACCAGCTTGAGTAAACCCTTGACAACCTGAAACAATCTCTTAGTGATTATAATATTTAACTCCCGAATACTCAATTCCATTGCTACTAACACTACTATTGTTCCAACTGAAATAATAAAGATTTAAAACAGTCTTGTTACAATAAACATTAATGAGAATTTTGTAACATGACATCAGAAAATAAAGCAATATCATCTAACAGCTTACAAATAGAAACATCTTACTCAGCTGGATTAATAGACCATCTGTATAGATGGAAAATTTACAATCCATGTTAAGAACACTAATCCCATGAATTTCTTTAGAGTATCAAATAGAAGTTGCTTAAAGGTTTTAGTGCTAAAAGAAATTGGAAATAGGGTATGGTCTGTCTAGTACCTCTACCTAAATATAAATTAAAATATTATTAATCAATAATCATTCTCTAGTTCACAAATTTGCGCAAAAGATTTTTCAAACCAAATCAATATAAAAACTGAAATAAATAGTACAGCTGCTCTCAACTAAATGCTTTTTTTTAGCATCTAATGAATTTGGCCCAGTCAGAATCTCCTGTTCTTTCTTCTATGACCTTGATTAATCTTTGTGCCAATAACAGTGCACAAATTGTACAGTCCACATTAATTAATTAGATGTACCTATAATTTTGAGTAAGCAGTTGGTCTCTAACTAACTTATTTAAAAGTCATGTCCTCAGCAAAGCTGCCATTTTGATATACTTGTTTATGTTTGGGAGTCAGCATGCTATTAAAGGCCTGAAAAAATTATTCCAGGAAAACATCCAGTCTGTTGACTAACAAGGTGTTAGAGTTTTAATAGCTTGATTTTGATTTGACTTGATTGATTGATTCTTATTTGATACTCTGCTACATTACCAAGGGCATTGAGATGGATGACAACACATAAAATTAACATTCAATAAGACATAACATTTCTTTAACATAAGCAGTCAAGAGTATCCTTCCCCACCGCTCATATTTATCCTTCTTGATAAAATCATACATCAATAATCACTTGACAAAGCAATAAAGACAAGCATGCAACAATACTCAAATCGACCAATATTTGGGCAGCAAATCCACTACATTCTATCAAGAAAAGACAACTACAATCTGTCCAAGACTTCATATGCCATCTGGTAAAGTACCATCACAAACCAAGCACCTATCATATCTCAGCCCCTCCACTCAAACTAAAAGCTCATGAAGGTCTCAAAATGCATTTTGTTGCTGCCAGGACTACTAGATCCACAATGCCCTGAAAAAGTTATCTCAAATATCTGCACAGACATCACATGAAAATAGCCGGTGCCAGTCAGGCCCCTACCCCTGTGGGCCAACACTTTACAAGACCAGAATACTGCACCAATGATTTCACAGTAAGAATCCTGAAAGGTAACTTTAAAACAATACAAGAACATAAGACCTTTGAAGGCAGAATGATTGAATATTTTGACACCCAACAGACTGGACTTAATAAGGATCTGGGTTTTCTAACCCATTATAAACCATAAAGTTGTATTTCTCTGTTTATTTCTCTGTTTATCACCCTCCTCTCATCTTCTCACACCATCCTGTTAGAATATCAATGAAATGCTTTAATGTCCCCATGCATACCCCCCACTCTCCCACTCTGTCAGACTGTCAAAGTAATGCTTTGATGTTTTCTTATATATACAATCTGCTACCACATTTGCTTATTTCCGATCTGACGAAGAAGGGCAACCTTCGAAAGCTAAATCAAGAAATGTATTAAGTTATGTCCAATAATAAAGGTATCATCTTATTTTCTTTTCCATGTTTTATTTTGTTTGATTTCTATTGATAAGCTTTCACTCATGCATTGTATTTTATTGCTCGTAGAATAACCTGGACTACAGTGAAAATACTCAAAGTTAGAAATGTTTATCCTTATATTGTCATGTGATAAAGTTCTCTCATATCTTTATATTTCTGCTAACAACATAAGAACATTTTGGATGGGTTAGATGGATGGAATAAGATCATGCTGATTCTCCAACGTAATCTATTATTTCAGAAGAGAGGGGATATGATAGAGACATTTAACTACCTCCATGGCATTAAAGCCTTTTTCAAATGAAGGAAAACTCTGGAATGAGATGGCATCGGATGAAGTTAAGATGAAATAGGCTCAGGAGTAACCTAAGAAAATACTCTATCACAGAAAGGATAGTGGGCATGTGGCGTAGCCCCCCCCCCTCCCCCAAGTGGAGGTTGTGGAGACAAGGACTGTGCCTGAATTTAGGAAAGCTTGGAACAGGTAATTGGGATCTCTTAGGAAAAAAGGAGTTAATGGTTACTGAGGATGTGCAGACTAGATGGGCCATTTGGCCCTTGTCTGCCATCATGCTTCTATGTTTCTAAATTATTACTTCTGAATAGATTACTATTATGGAAGAAATTTATACCTGTGGTAATTTATTATGATTTGCTTTGCAACTCATTTTTAACAATAGGAAAGATAGTGTCTTTCAGTAGATACTGACTTGGGGGAATACAGAGTAATTAGAAGACAATTTTCAAGCCACAATAAATTGGCCTGCATGAAAACTCTCCTGTATACAGTGTCTAAAAAGTACACTGGTATTTTTTTGTAGCTTTATAAAGCATTGTTTATTTGGTACATTTAAGTCAGGGAAGTAAAATAGAATCTGAATGTGGCATTTTAAAAATTATCCACTCGATTCTATATTTGGTGCCCAAAGTTGGGCACCCAACTTTGAGTGCATTTCCGAGAACGGCAGGCAAATAAATTGGATAATAAGCTCTGAACCATCAATAATTGGGTGCTAACATCCTACTATTGATGTTAAATGGCACTCATTAAAATTTGGAAGCACATCTGGATGCACGCTATTCTATAAGGCACTGCGCCCAACTCCCATGGTGTGTATCTCAAAAGTGGGTGTGGCCACGGGCATCTTTGGAGCATTCTGAAATGTTGCATCTGGAATTACAGAATACTGCCTGACCATACCTAACTTGAGCACCAGCATTTACACCAGGTTTCAGCAAGTGTAAGTCCAGCACCCAATCATTAGGTGCTAGATCCGTGCTAAACACTATTCTGTATAATAATAATGTATTCTGTTTAAGAATAGTGCTTTGTGCTTAATTTTTGGGTGCCTAAATTTTGGTGCTATTTATTGATTTCCCTCCACTGTGTGCCAATTTACTTCTCTTTGCACCATGATTTGAAGTAGATATTTAGTGCTTAGGGCAAGCAGCAAGAAATGCTTCAAACATTGGGGGATGGGACTTACTGAAGCTGTACAGCAGTAGGCAGTGGTGACAAAGACAGCATTATTTCTCTTCTTTTTGCCAATCTCATTCTGTACCCTCTAACATACAGAAAGCTTGTTCTGCCCTGCTCTATACCAAAATGGTACTTGCAAACTATTAGAAGTACTTACTAAACTGCAATAAAATACCATATTTTACCATATTAAAATTTACTGCAGAAATCGCTTATCTGCTGCACCTTCTTACAACAGATTAGCAACTTGTATGGTAAATTTCATTTTACATTGCTATATCTTCAAGATGGCAATATTTTATGTGATTAATGCAGTGTATTAGGTCAAATGCAAGATCCATTATTCTTTTCCCACAATTATTATTTATTTATTTGGGGTTAGCTCATACCTTTTTCAGTAGTAACTCAAGATTAGGAAAGGTTCAAAGAAGAGCAACCCAAATGATAAAGGGAATGGAACTCCTCCCTTATGAGGAAAAGCTAAAGAGATTAGGGCTCTTGGAAAAGAGACAGCTGGGGGGAGGGGAATATGATTGAGGTCTATAAAATCCTGAGTGGTGTTGAACAGGTAGAAGTGAATCGACTTTTCACGCTTTCAAAAAGTACAAAGACCAGGGGACACTCAATGAAATTACAAGGAAATATTTTTAAAAACAAATAGGAGGAAATATTTTTTCACTCAAAGAATAGTTAAACTCTGGAACATGCTGCTGGAGGATGAGGTAACAGTGATTAGCATATCTGGGTTTAAAAAGGTTTGCTCAAGTTTGTGAAGGAAAAGTCCATATTACGATATTGCACTGGACATGAGGAAGCCACTGCTTGTCCCGGGATTGGTAACATGGAAGGATGCTACTAATTGGGTTTCTGCCTGGTACTTGTAAACTGGATTGGCCACTGTTAGAAAAAGGATACTGGACTAGATGGACCATTGGTCTGACCCAGTATGGCTATTCCTGTGTTCCTATGTTAAGGTGAGTTACATGCAGATACAATAGGTATTTTCCCTGTCCCTGGAAGGCTTACAATCATGAAGAGCAATTCTATAATTGGGCATAACTGCTGAGAAAATTGACACTTGTGTAAGTGTACTAGCCTGTAATAGCCAGGGGCCATAAATGTGGAGCATGGAAGGGGTATGAACATTTCCACTTACATGCATAACTTATACTGCCTAATACTATGGTTGATTAATTGAACTTACACTTTTGGAAATATATGCATATTGAATAATGGTTTGTTGTCAAGTTGCTCTGTAGAGGTGAGAATGCACGAGAAGATTAATGCCATAAAAAAATCTTCAAGAAAAGATATGCAGTATTTCCACCCATAGCCAACCATCCTACTTGGCTAGAATGCAACCTGTGATATCCCCACTAGATATGTGTACTTTCATCATCCTTTTTTTGGAGAATGCATTCATTTACTGTTTGTTGCAATGAAGCTGTCATCTTCAGTTCAGTGCATTGATTAGTTGCAATAGCAGAAATGGAGTACTTGGAGTGCTACAAGATAGGGTGATCTGCGTGATTATCATATATCACTGGAACACCACTAGTTTCCCCATCAGGGTTTTATCAGAATTTACCAGTCATAACCAAGAAACAAAAGACCTCATTATAAATGTTTTAAAACATTTATTTGCTAAAAAGGTTCATTTAAAGGGTTAGCAAACCTGGGCATATGGAGTTTTGTGAAATCAATTTACATTAGTTGGTTGGCATCTTATATCATATATAGAAACATCAAGTTACAGGATGACAAAACACCACTAGTGCTTCATCTTCTATTTCTTACGTGCTTTAACAGCATTTTCTGCTCTCCAGTGATCATGTTCATATTGACTTGCATGCTGCTAGAGAAACAGAATTACATTTATGCCATTTTTGGCAATGAAGTGCATTGGACTGTTCAGAAAAATTGATTTACCCTGTAATGAATAGTAAATATTGACTGTTATGACATGTGATGAGGAATGTGACTTACATTATCTCTCTATTCTGTATGAATATTATTTGATTTAATCAATCTTTAGAATTACCCTTCATATGTGTTCTAGCTGCATGAAGAAAATAGAATGCATAAAGCTAACTTTATTGGTGAACAGACCTAAAAAAACAAACAGTCATTACTGCAATAACGCCAGTGTCATTTAAGCTCTTAGAGTGCCATTTGTAACTATACACATGGGGTAAGGGCCTTTTGACTTTATATGGCAGCTTGACCCCTAGTAGTACTACCTCTAGAGGTTTCCAGTTCCATTTTGAACCCAGTACCACCAAGGAGCAGGAGTGACTGGGGATCTCTCCATCCCCAACCTCATTAGACATTAGGGATTAAAGATAGGCCTTGGGGAGCGGATAGAGGAGGGTAGGGGTTCTTTAGGTGATTGGAGCACTTTGGAGTGGGAGCATTGAGATGTGGCTTCTATTTAGGGGCATATTTTGGAGGGGAAAGTCTTTGGATCATGGGGATATGGTTGGGGAATGGGGGGCAGTTCCTTCCTTAGAACACTGGCCCCTTTTATTTATTTTTATTTGTTGCATTTGTATCCCACATTTCCCCACCTATTTGCAGGCTCAATGTGGCTTGCATAGTACCGGAATGGCAATTGCTGTTTCCGGTGTGAACAAATACATTGTGCTGTAGTGGTAGGAAGAAGTTTATATGGCAAAGCCAAAGAATAGTCCTGATGGGAAGAGTATTGTTGTGAACATACGTGCTTTGGTTTCCATGTGTTGCCAAGGTCGGTCTTTTAAGTTGGTTCGGGATGGTATGTCTTTTTGAACAGGGTGGGTTTTAGCATGTTCCAGAAGTTTAGGTGGTTGTATCTCATTTTCACTGCCTTTGGTAGCGCGTTCCACAGTTGTGTGCTTATGTAGGAAAAGCTGGATGCATAAGTAGATTTGTATTTAAGACCTTTGCAGCTTGGGTAGTGTAGGTAGAGATGTGATCATGTTGAAATGGAGGCGTTTTTGGTTGGTAGGTCGATTAAGTCTATCATGTATCCTGGTGCTTCGCCATAGAGAATTTTATGAACCAAGGTGCAGATTTTAAAGGCAATGCGTTCTTTGATTGGGAGCCAGTGCACCTTTTCTCGGAGGGGTTTTGCACTTTCAAATCATGTTTTTCCAAATATGAGTCTGGCTGCCATGTTTTGAGCGGTTTGAAGTTTCTTTAAGGTTTGTTTTTTGCAACCTGCATAGATTCCATTGCAGTAGTCTAGTTGACTTATTACCGTTGATTGTATCAGGTTGCGAAAGGTAACCCTCGAGAAGTATTGTTTCACGCGTTTGAGCTTCCACATTGAGTGGAACATTTTTAAGTTGTGGCCACTGAAAATTGAACCACAGCTTAACATCCTGTTTCTCCAAAGCAGTGTTAATATTGCTAATGGTGAGGTTGATTGTAAACAGCATTATTCGTGTACTTCAGGAGTGACTAACCTGCAGTATTGCGCTATCTCAGGTTAGTTATGCCTACAAAAACTTAGGATGCATTAAAACCTTAATAAATACCCTACTAAAAGAGAAAATGCATTTCCTATTTGAACATTGTCATATAGGGGGTAAATTTGTAAGGAGCCACTTAGTTTTAGGTGCTAAGACATGTAAATGTTGGTGTTATGGTCATTTATGCATTTAATGGCCAGCAATACACATAATGACCTCATAAAATATCAAGTAGAATGAAAGTATAAGTATGATAATATTCCTTAATTTATGCACTTAACTGCAGGAGACGCACACTACACCAGCACTCAGCACTCAAACTGGTACTATATGCTAGCATGTACTGAAGCGACCCGCTAGGGTATGGCACCTTCCGAGTTACCTTGTCAAGATCCTCCAACCTTCTCCTGAAACTAGAGTACAAGAAACAGAAAAAATACAATCCAGATCCCAATTCAGTCCGGGAGTTCTTGGTCTCCAAGCAGACTTCCAATTGCAAGGTGAAAGTTCCAAACACAGCCTGCTCTTAGTATAGTTCAAAATACCTGGCTTTTAGTTCATTAGAGCAGCTTAAGTCCTATAATTGTATTCTAGGTCACACACCATGTAGCCTTCTTCTTTTCCCCCTACTGGGTCCAGGGCAGTAAGCAGTCATTAAAAAATTCCAGTGCTGAGAGCAAAAATCCCCAAGCACCAAGAAAAGAACTCATAATTGTTCCCTTCTAATTCTACAGAGCTTGTCCACTTCACAGTCCAACCTTACAACCTTACAAGGAAAACCAGGAGGGTTAAATTGCCCCCCTCCCCTCCAGCCAAGTTACTAGTACAACAGGTCAATTTTCAGTGTTCTTCAGAGAGAGAAAAGGAAAAAAACACAGAAAGGGTTTTAAACTGCCCTCCCTCAGCAGGACTTTGCAGCACAAAACAGCAAGAGATAAATTACCTTCCACAAAACTGGAAGATTAAAGTTCACATTTCTCAATAGTTCATGATAATTCTCACACACTATTTACTGGTCTCAATTCTCTGGAACTGGGTCCTCCAACAACTGCTTATTACACCCCCCCCCCCCCCCCCTTCTTAAGATATTGCAGCTCTCTGTTTTACCCATTAACTTTTCTGGAGAGTCCGCAATACGGGACAGAGCGTCTGCATTCCCCAATAGTTTTTCTGACATGTGTTCTACCTGATAATTGTAGGCTTGTAAACACCAACGGGTGAGGTAAGCATTATTGTTCTTAATTTGCTGCAACCATTTAAGGGGTGCATGGTTGGTCACTAGGGTGAACTCTCGCCCCATCAAATAGTATTTAAGAACCTCTGCTGCCTATCTTATGGCCAGACATTCTCTCTCCACTGTTGCATAATTCCTTTCATGAGGAAGTAATTTCCTGCTTAAATACAGAATAGGGTATTCTTCTCCCTGACTCTCCTGTGAAAGGATGGCACTCAACCCTCTCTCAGAGGCATCCATTTGAAGTGCGAAAGGCGTCTCAAGTCAACTCCCTTCAGCGCAGGTTCCTTACATGAAATGTTTTGGAGGTTCCTAAAGGTGATGACATATGGTTCTGACCACTGCAACTGTTTAGGGCAGTTGTTTCTAATCATATCAGTGAGGGGACTGGATTTCTCTGCAAACTGAGGAATAAAAGATCTGTAATACCCTACCAGTCCCAAAGACCTCCTTAAGTGGTTGGGGGAATTCCTTGATACTTTTAACTTTGTCCAATAGGGACTACACTTTTTCTTGTCCCACTAGATATCCCAAATATTTCACTTCTCTCTAAGCAAATACACATGTGAAAATATGTTATCTAGGCTCAGCATTATAAAACGATCCTCAAAGACAGCAATTCTATAAGGATGCACTGATTTTTGGGTGCCAGGAAGGTGCCTTCTTGGAGCCTATTCTATAAGGAAAAGTAAGGACTGGGTATTTATGGTAGGAGTGTATATTTTTAAGCTTAAGTACTTAAGCTTAAAGATATACACTCCTACCGTAAATGCTAGCCATAGATTTGGTATAAATGCTCATGCCTAGAGCGGGGAGATATGCTCATAAATTATAGTATTCTATCATTTATCTGAGTGAATTTCGCTCTCTACCCATGATCTACCCAGCCTTCACCCATATGAACACCCACCAAAAATATGTGCCTTGAAGATAGGTAAGTAGTTCTAGAATAGTATGTAATCAAATTATTCTCATTTATATGAGTTTGTTTTCATATACATGCATAAATAACCTGAATAGCAGAAACATTCATTGCGAAACTAGACAGCTCCTTAAAGAATTGTACCCATTGAGATATACACTTTAAATGCTGTGGAACTACATGGATTAAATAAAGAAACTGAGTTGATGATACTTATCTAATCTGTGAAAACTATTGGTGAGAAGGATCATATGACCACAATGGTATAATTAGTCAAAAAGAACACTGTGGCTGTTTTGATAAGTTGGGGTGAGTTTAACCCTAAAATTATGATCAAATTAAGACAAATACGGATAAATTTATTTATTGTCAGGTTTTAATACATTCCTTGCTTTTTAGGGGTGCAAGCTATGAAACAGCCAGAAGTGAAAAATGAATTTGTGTCAGCAGATAGGGCTAGATTCTATATATGGCGCCTAAACAATCCTCATGGAAAACATTTCTGCCTAAGCATATTCTATAACATTTAGGCATAGTATATAGAATATGCTTAGTTGATATTCCAGTGCCCACAAAACACCTATATCTCCACTTATGACCATGCCCCTTTTGAACTAGCACATTAGAATTTAGCCACAATTCATTACAGAATATGCTTGATGAGTTATGCGCATAAATTCTAATTATTGCCAATTAAGTGCTCATTATTGCTTGTTAGGTGTTGTCATCAATGCTGATTAGCTTTTTAAGCCAATTAAGTTATGCATATTGTTATGGATATGCTTAGATTTCAGCGCAGAATGCTAGGCATGCTATATAGAATCCGGCTGATAGCCCCCTAAGCGGTACACAAGATGAGTAGTTTTTTTATGATAATGAAAACTATGAATGTTTTTCACAAATGGGATGCTAAAGGAATCATTGGGATGCTAAAGGAATCATTTAAGAAAATGACTTACATACTTTTCAAAATTTTTTAAAAAATGTATAAATGTATATATTGTAAAATTACAAATAGTGAAAGTGGACTGATGACAATAAAAGGTGACAGAAACACATATGAGGAAACAAACCATTCACATCTGATGGTCCAATAAATTTTATTTTAAATAATAGTATAAACGTGGTAGCAGTGGTAGTTGTATATATTGATGATTTAATTACACTACCTCTGGCTTTTAAATGAAAGAAGATTTAATATTAGTCAGGATTTTTATGACTAAAATACTGACATATATGCATGTTTGTGTGCACATATGTAAAAAATGTCATAAATCTAGCTATGTTCTATTCTGTAAATATGCATATATCTTCCATAGCACCTAGTTTACAGGTGAGCATACACTTGGGTAGTGTCTGGGCAGATCTTAGTCAAGTACCACCGCTGTCTGAAGGACGGAAGCATCTGAGGAAGGAAGCAGAGGCACTGTATTTATTTGGCTGGCGTGGCCTCGACATCACCGCTACCAAATGTATGGTTCATGAGCATGCGAGGGGGAAAGGGGAAATAGCAATGCATTGCCCCCATTCCACTCCTGGGCACCCCCAAAATTAGAGACTATCTATACCCTGCCTCAATGTTATCACAGTCTTAACTCTCCTCACACTTAAATCTTCTAGGCAGTTCAGTCCACAGCCAGTCAACTATCTAATTTAATCATTAGTATTTCTTACTCATCTTATCCCCAACATAGGTTCAAAGCTGGTTACACCGAGAAAATAATAAAAAACAAAAACAGACAAAATAACAAACAGTAAAATAATGATTCTAGATACTTATGATGAAAGCCTAACAATTCTGTGTAAGCTAAATATTCTGGGGAAAAAAGTGTTTTTGACACTTGAAATAAAAAGAGGATTGTAATCTGATACTCAAACTATTTCAAGTACTTGCAGCTTATTATGAAAAAGAACCATCCAATATGAGTTTGAAATATGCTCCCTGTACAGGGTGGAAAATAAGCAATTGGCGTTCAAATAGGTGTGGAGTTTTATCTGGGCCCAAAATAGATATTAAGGAGCAGATATTAGAAAGGACATCCAACTCATCAAAGTCGTATGTTACAAATAGATGTCCATTTCTGCTGTATTTTTGAACTAGACCTGCCAACATACAGCCTGTCCTAAAATTCATGAGAAATAGATGTCCAAGTGTTGGCTGTACCCTGCATGAAAATCCATTTTACAAACAGAAAGTCCAAACTGTTCATGGGGCAAATCAAGGGACGTAGCTATCTTTATGGTAACATAGGAAAGTCCATATTATATTATATTATTTTACTTGGTCCCTTTTTTTCACGACCAAGCCTCAAAAAAGTGCCCGAACTGACCAGATGCCCACCGGAGGGAATCGGGGATCATCTCCCTTTACTCCCCCAGTGGTCACCAACCCCCTCCCACACACACAAAAAAAAATATTAAAAAACATTTTTCCATCCTCTATGTGAGCCTCAAATGTCATACTCCATCACAGCGGTATGTAGTTCCCTGGAGCAGTTTTTAGTGGGTGCAGTGCACTTCAGGCAGGCGGACCCAGGCCCATCCCCTCCTACCTGTTACACTTGTGGTGCTAAATGTGAGCCCTCCAATACCCACCATAAAACCCACTGTACCCACATGTAGGTGCCCCCCTTCATCCCTAAGGGCTATGGTAGTGGTGTACAGTTGTGGGGAGTGGGTTTTAGGGGGGGTTGGGGGTCTCAGTACCCAGGATAAGGGAGCTATGCACCTGGGTCCTTTTTCTGAAGTCCACTGCAGTGCTCCATATGGTGCCCAGTTGGTGTCCTGGCATGTGAGAGGGTCCAGTGCACTACGAATGCTGGCTCCTCCCATGACCAAATGTCTTGGATTTGGTTGTTTTTGAGATGGGCGTCCTCGGTTTCCATTATCGCCGAAAACCGGGGACGACCATCTCTAATGTCGACGATCTCCACATTTAGGTCGACCATCTCTAAGGTCGACCTAATTTTCCAGATTTGGGCTTCCCCGACCGTATTATCGAAACGAAAGATGGATGTCCATCTTGTTTCGATAATACGGGTTTCCCCGCCCCTTCGGCGGAACACCCTTAGAGATGGACGCCCTTAGAGATGGTCATCCCCTTTTGATTATGCCCCTCTTTGTATCACTCCATGGTGTGACCACACCTTTCAATATTGTATTTAATTCTGGTCACCGCATCTTTAAAAAGATATAGTGGAATTAGAAAAGGTAGAGAAAAGGACAACGAAAATGATAAACGGATGGGATGACTTCCCTACAAGAAAAGGCTGAAACGTAACTTCAAAACTTCACTGCAGATGATGCCTTAAAAACTGCAACACACTTCCTACCTGTTGAAGGAATGTAGTAATGAGCCTGCCAAAGTTTATTCACTTATAATGCCTTTGTATCGCTCCATGCTGTGACCGCACCTCAAATACTGTGCAATTCTGGTCACCGCATCTCCAAAAAGATCTCAAGCTCATTTTCAAAGCACTCAGCCTCCCAAAGTTCCATAGAAACCTATGGAACTTAGCCTCCCAAAGTGCTTTGAAAATATGCCTCATAGTGGAATTAGAAAAGGTACAGAGAAGGGCAACGAAAATGATAAAGGGGATGGAACAACTTCTCTATAAGGAAAGGCTAAAGTGGCAAGGGCTCTTTAGCCTGGAGAAAAGACAGCTGAGGGGAGATATGATAGAGGTCTATAAAATAATGAGTGTAGTGGGACACATAGACGTGAATGACTTGTTTACTCTTTCCAAAAATACTAGGACTAGGGTGCACACAATGAAGCTACAAAGTAGTAAATTTAAAATGAATTGGAGAACATTTTTCTTTACTCAACGTGTAATTAAACTCTGGAATTCATTGCCAGAGAATGTAAAAGCAGTTACCTTAGCAGAGTTTTAAAAAGGTTTGGATGGCTTCCTAAAGGAAAAGTCCATAGACCAGTATTAAAATGGACTTGGGGAAAATCCACTGCTTATTTCTAGGATATACTGGTAGGAGAAAATCAATCGAAGTATTCACAATCGGCAACCAGGTGGAGTCTCATATCTTTTGCACGAATATTCACATCACTCCCTTGGTGACTCTATTACCGTGCATAGGTTTTAATCATCGACTAAAACCACCTCCACCCTGATATTGTGAAATCTTAAACTTGACGTACCCACAATTACAAACTTATGTGAATATATATATCGAATGTATCAAATATACTAAAGACACTTAGCTTCTGGAGCGATTAACTCCCTAGTTCAGACTCAGTGTGTAGAGGCCCCGACAGTGCCTGTTTCGCTGTGCTTCTTCTGGGGGAACCCACACAGTATTAGCCTGATAAAATAAATCATAAAATATATATAGTGTCAATCTCTTGTTGCCATTGCAAATCCTATACAAATAACAATTGTGGACTTACTGAATCGTGTCTTGACACAGTCCTTAAGCTGTTCATACAAAATGGCGTCTCTGCTTCCTTTTCAATCTGTTTATCACCGGAAATTGTAATTCTCTATTTCCGTAAGGAAAACCTGAAGTGTTCACATAAAGCTACCCCATTGCAGCATATATTCACATAAGTTTGTAATTGTGGGTACGTCAAGTTTAAGATTTCACAATATCAGGGTGGAGGTGGTTTTAGTCGATGATTAAAACCTATGCACGGTAATAGAGTCACCAAGGGAGTGATGTGAATATTCGTGCAAAAGATATGAGACTCCACCTGGTTGCCGATTGTGAATACTTCGATTGATTTTCTCCTACCAGTATATTTTAGTAGCCTAACTTTATTAGGAGTTATCTAAGCCATTAAGGTTTTTTTGTTTTTGTTATTTCTAGGATAAGCAGCATAAAATATATTGTACTTTTTTGGGATCTTGCCAGGCAACTTGTGACCTTGCTTGGCTACTGTTGGAAATGAAAGTGTTTTTGGGCAAGCTGATTTTCTATGCCCTCCCCCACCAAGTAGGGGACCTACCAATTCTTTATCCTTGTTCCCAGAGAGGTCAAGAGAAATAAAACACACACACACACACACAAGATATATATATATGAATGAAAGCAAAGGCCAATGCGGAGCAATCTCCTTAGCCTCCTGAACTGCGGAGATTCTACAGGACTGGCTCAGAGATACACTTCAGCCCTCTTCTTTTTATTGGTAAGCAATCAAAGCCACATCATCATTATTTTCAGAAACCGATCACATGTTATCAGCATCATATGGAGGCATTACTCATTACCTTTCTTATGAAAGTTCAGCAGAATCATGGAAAATTGTTGTAATATCAGAATGTGTCAGCAGTTTTCAATCCAGCATATTAGTAACAAATTTGACCAACACTCATATTTATCTTTCCAATTCACATGTCAAATATCTGGCCAGGCAATGGATCTGTGGTCACAATGCTGACAAAGCTATGATTTCCCAAAAACAAGCTCTAATTAAATTTACTAATCATGGACACGGCCTAGTTCCGTGTTCTCTATCATTCTGCTAGCTTTAGCTGTTGATTTAGAAATATGTGTTATTTCTAGCTTCTATTTCAAGTTAATGCAACATTAGCTCAGTTTCCAGTAATTATTATTTTAGTTGCTGTAAGCTTCATCCAGCTGCAAGCTTTTGTATCCCTTGATTTAACTGTTATATTAAATTACAGGGCAGCTCCTCATAATCATGTTCAACCTGGACCCAGACCATCAGAAACAGGATGCTGAGCTCGATGGACCTTCAGTCTGTCCCAGTATGGCAATACTTATGTACGTATGAGAAGCAGTAAGTGGATCGGGGCTAACCTCTCCCCTGGGCTTAACAAAGCACCCAATTCATCTCCTGTAAATATAGGGGAGGGGAGGACCTTATTCATAGGCACCAGATTTATATCAGTTGGTCCAGATATATTGTGAGTGCTCATTGTCAAGTGTTTAACTTTGGCGTTTCGCTTCCACATGATAAAAATAAAATACTTTTTGCCAGATGATATCTTCAGAAAAACAAATATAGTCCCATGCCCACCTGAGCTCCTCCAGGGCTATAAAGGGGTACATAAGGAGCCTGGTATATCACTTAGGGCACACTTCTTTTGCCACAACCTGCGGCCATGACACAGGGAATGCACTGGATTTAATCTCTGGTGTTGGCCTGTGCTGCTGATGTCAGCAGGTTGACATAATTGTACTATTCTATGAGTCTCTCTCAGGCCCTCCTATATTTTAAATAGGATCTACTGTGGTCTGGTTGGACAAAATACCAAACAGCCTGACCAACAAGATAGAATCAGTATATGAAAACTTTGGCCTCACATTCTCAGAGACATGATTGCCAATATCCCCGCATGGATGACGTTTTGGATGAGTTCCTGGAAGAAAAGTCCATAGTTTGCTATTGAGATAGACATGGGGGGGGGGGCAGCTGCTTGTCCCAGGATTGGTAGCATGGAATGTTGATAATAATTGGGTTTCTGCCAGGTGCTTGTGACCTGGCTTGTCCACTGTTTGGATATAAAATATACTAGGCTAAATGGACCATTGGTCTGACCCAGTATAGCTACTCTTATATTCTTATGATGTCTCCTATGCATTTTTGTCAAATTGGCACTGATCAGTTTCTCTACAGTGCATAGAAAATTAGGCATATTATATATATATATATATATATATATATATATATATATATATATATATATATATATATATAAAACACAGAAAATTAGGCTTATTCTATATACAGTGTGGGAATGGCCACTAGGCGTATTCTATAAACTGCACCTAACTTTATGTTTCATTTATAGAATACATATGCATATTTTTATTGGGTGCTGATTTTTTAGCCCTTTATGCATGCTGTTATAGAATAAATGGGATCTGCACTTAATTTAGGCATGTGGATTTACACCAGGGATTTGTAGGTGTAAACTGTAATGCCTAAAAGTAATTGCAGTTCCCAGTGCTAAGTGCTATTCTATAAACAGCGCCTACCTTTAAGTGCCATATATAGAACAATGCTAAGAGCTATTTTTTTTCAATGTCAAACTTTTGGCACCATTTTTTGAATTTAGTCCTCTGTGGAAAGAGGACACACTATTTTCCCAATACGGCACTCATATACATCAATTAATGCATGCCTGATGGTCTGTCTATCAGGAAAGAGTGCACACTCTATCTGAAATAGTGTATGCTCCATGTAATGCATGCTATTTCCAAATATTGAGCACTATCAGCAAACAGTAAAACGTGAAATGCCATATTTATTATTCTTGTTTTCATTTGGAAATTACATGCAGTGATGTCTGGCTGGATGGGGTTGAAACACTTCAACAATTCATTAAGGATTTGAACTACTATCACACTACAATTAAATTCCAGTGTACATATCATCAAACTGATAAATTTGCTTTTTGGATGTAAAAGTGACAGCTCACACAGGACTGTTAGATACAAGTATGTACTCTAAACCAATAGACCATAACATGTATGTGTCCTTTTCATACTAAGAATAGCTTACCATTTGCTCAGTTTTTGCGTTATTGATGGATTTGTGATTCTCCTAAGAAATATAAGGAAGCTTCTAACCATTTGAAACTGAAGTTACAGGACAGAGGTTATCCTGGTAATATTAAGCAGGCATTCAAGAGGGCCCTGTTTAATAATCGTGATTTAATGCTACAAGAGAAGAATAATCAATCTACTCAGGATCCTGTGGTTTCCACTATTTTGAAATATAATGATTTTTCTCCTAAGGTGGCTAAAGTGATTCAAAAATGTTGGCAGGTTCTGTCAGAACATGAAGTTTTTGATCAAATCCATTGCATGATATCTTATTCTCGTAATACTAATCTATCAGATGTCTTGTGCCATTCGGATGTCTGGATGCAATGTGGAAATAGTAAGCTTGGTCATTAAAAGTGTGGAAAATGTATTATCTGTGCAGTGGCAATGGAAGCTATGTCCATTTGGGATGATAATAATAATAATAATAAATGACCTTACAATATTCTACACTTTGTACTTCAAAAGCTGCAAAGGTTAGGACATTAGAGGGGCATTTTTGAAAGAAACATCCAAGTTGTGATTTGGACGTCTTTGTGAAACGTCGAAATCCAGGGGTGGGGAAACCCATATTTTCGAAAAAAGATAGATATCCATTTTTTGTTTTGAAAATGCCATCAGAGACGTCCAAATCCTTAAATTTGGATGTCCCTAGATTTGGAGGTCCTTGGAGCTGGATGTTTCTGACTTTCGGTGATTTTCAAAACCAAAGACGTCCATGTCAAAAATGTCCAAATGCAAGCCATTTCGACGTAGGAAGAGCCAGCATTTGTAGTGCACTGGTCCCCTTGAGATGCCAGGACAACAACCGGGCACCCTAGGGGGCACTGCAGTGGACTTCATAAATTGCTCCCAGGAACATAGCTCCCTTACCTTGTGTGCTGAGCCCCCCCAAACCCACTACCCACAACTATACACCACTACCATAGCCCTTACGGGTGAAGGGGAGCACCTATATATGGGTACAGTGGGTTTGTGGTAGATTTTGGAGAGCTCGCTGTTTCCTCCACAAATGTAACAGGTAGGGGGGTAGTGGGCATGGGTCTGCCTGTCTGAAGTGCACTGCAGTACCCACTAAAACTGCTCCAGGGACCTGCATGTGCTGTCATGGACCTGAGTATGACATCTGAGGCTGGCATAGAGGCTTGCACAAAATATTTTTAAAGATGTTTTTGATGGTGGGAGAGGATTAGTGATCACTGGGGGAGTAACGAGAGGTCATTCCCGATTCACTCTGGTGGTCATCTGGTCATTTCGGGCACTTTTTGTGCCTTATTCGTAATTTACTATTTTGGGATCACCAGGTTCTTGTGACCCGGATTATCCACTGTTGGAAATAGGATGCTGAGCTTGATGGACCTTTAGTCTGTCCCAGTACGGTGATGCTTATATATTTACATTTAGATACCTGAAGTTATACCAGTTAGAGACCTAGTATAAATGAAGGCACTCAAATGCAGCAAGGATTCACATAACTTACAGTATTCTGTAAATTATTTGTATAACTGGGAGCCCTGGCCTTGTCACGCCAATGCTCATGCAACGTCCCCAACATATTTGTATGTTACAGCACTTATGTATGCCCTTATAGAATAGTGCTTAGGGATCTTAGATGTGTAAGTGCTACTTTCTATTCCATTTATGCATGCAAAGTGGAGGAAAACTGTGATTGCCTAGTTACAGAATTGCTTTTTGTATGCGCACAGACCAACATCACATTTTGTGATGTTCAGTCAAAATCTTCTATTAAACCCCATCTATAACCATTATTTTGACTACATAGTAAGGAATAGGATTGCCCTTATATATCTCTGTACAGTGTTACATTTATCTGGTGTGCACTGTGATGATGATGATGATAATAATAAAAACAGCAATGACAACAGCAGTGTCATCACAACAGGGTAGACACAATGATGCACTGGAGCATATGCAAGAAGTATGACTAGAGTCAAAAAATACTGGTATAATGACCCATGTAGAATAAGGTCATAGAAAAATAAAATGTCAAGATTGTATGAAATGGGAATGAAATACAGCAGGAGACACAAAAATTAAAGACATAGAACTGTAAAATAAACAAAGTATCTTCATCTGACAATAGAAATGACAAGTCTCTAGAACAAGCCATGTTAGGTTATCTCCTTTACGGTATTTTGTAAGCCACATTGAGCCTGCTAATGGGTGGGAAAATGTGGGATACAAATGTTACAAATAAATAAATAAATGTCAGTGTTTCCCAAGTCGATTCTGGCGTGTGCTCTTGCCAGTCAGGTTTTCAGGATATCCAAAATGAATATGCATGAAGCTGATTTGCATGCACTGCATCCAATATATGCAAATCTCTTTCATGCATATTCATTATAGATATCCTGAAAACCTTCCTGGCAAAAGGGTACTGCAGGACAGTATTGGGAAACACTCATCTATATTGTTATAGGAGCCTTAGGCAGTATTACAGTGAGGCTGGATACATTTCTACAAAACCTTAAGTAGAGGAGTGTGGTAGCCGTGTTAGTCCACTCTTAAGGTTATCAATAGAAATCAAACAAAATAAAACATGGAAAAGAAAATAAGATGATACCTTTTTTATTGGACATAACTTAATACATTTCTTGATTAGCTTTCGAAGGTTGCTCTTCTTCATCAGATCGGAAATAAGCAAATCCTTGAAATTTCAGATTGCTAGGTTCAACGCCATATTTTGTTATGATACCTTGATAATTCCTATGCTTCTGAGTAAAGCTCAACTTTTCCATGGTACCAGTCAAATCTCTGTGTATGTGACTTGTGCCATGTATACCACTACTAATAATAACTTGAAAGGGTACAAGCTTATGGTTATGGGTATAGAGGAATCTTAATTCATCCATTACCATTGTGAAAAGTAGAATGAGTGTAACAGTATTGAGCAGAACTTGTTTCTGCACTAAAGAGCCATTTTTTTACTGGATGAGGCATGCATGTTTGGTGTTCCTGGAAGTAGGACCATACTACCCAATATTTAAAACGGTTCGACCACCGAAACGGCACATAACCAGCTATCCGGCAATATTCAGTGCTGGATATCTGTCTATCTGGTGCTGAATTTCACTGAATAGCAGTTTAAAGATAGTTTGTTATATCACGCAATATAACCGGCTATCCAGCTATTTTCACCACAAAGCCTGCTAAGTTTGGTGGCCACATTTGGCTGCCACAATAGGTGAAATACCTTTGGCCGGCTCCAACTTTACCAACTAGTGCTGAAAATTGGCTTAGCCACTTAAGTTGGAACTGACCAAATTTAAACCGGGTATTCAATGACGGTCACCAGAAAAGGCCCGGCATTGAATATCCGAGTTCAGCGATGACCGAGGGAGACAGACCAGCTATCTCACGTGATCTGAATATCGGGGCCAGAGTTCTTTAGTGACAATGGGAGGATCTGGGGGTTTAAAATCCTGTCTAAAAAAGTAACATTAATGTTGAAATAGCATATATTGAAAATACCTTTTACCATTCAATTTTAACTCCCTCTAGTGAATGAGACCTTATGGTGGTGATTTTCAAATCTGCCCAACAAATGCAAAGTCCATAAGCTACGCATCAATTTTTGCTGGAAAAGTGTGACCAGACTTCCCTTTGAATTTATCCTTTGAATAGGGAAATGCTTTTCTTTGGGTATTTTCTCCATACACAGTAGAACATATACAGTAGATTTGACAAAAAGTAATCAACCCACATGCCATTTTATCCTCTGATAGAAACATGTCCCCAGACTAACCTACTTATTACTGGATAAAATTATACAAATTGTTTATCCCCATTTAGCCAGCTAAGAGTGATGCATTTGTCAGTCAATTTATCAGGGTAAATAAGCATTTAGCTGAGTAAATAGTTTTTGAAAATTGCTCTTTATATGAACAAATAACCAAAACATCTCAGCCAACTTATAAAAACAACTATAAATGTTAGAAATCATTAATAATAAATGTTACTAAATCATACCTGAAGTGCATTCAGCTATTAACTGGTATAATGGTTGGAATCAATAGCTTAGTCATAGTTTTCAACTGAATTCTCAAATACTACAAAAGCTGAGACTGCTCTCATTCTTAGAGGGGCAAAGTAGGAAGGTCCCATATACAGGGAAGACAACTTATAACACAGGCCAACCTCCTAATTCTATAAAAGTCGCCAAAATTCCACACTCAAATTTGGGCATCTACCCAATTTGCTCACATAATTTAATTGAATAACAAGCTAATTAGTGCCAATAATTGGTTTTTTAAGAAACAATTATTGGCACTAACTAGATTTAATTAGAACGTATCCTGTAAATTCTATATAGTGTGACTAGAGTTGTGCACACAAAACTGAGCATATTCTGATTTGCACGCGCAACTCAATTGGTTAACAAACCAATCAGTGCCAATAATTGGATGTTAAGCAATTATCAGCACTAATTGGCACTAATTAGGATTGACATGCACTACTTGCGAAGCATATTCTATAAAGTAGTCCACGTAAATTCTACCACATGAATCTCAAAAGTGGGTGTGGCCATGGGAGGATCATGGGCAGTTCGTGGTTGTTCCTACAATTTGCATGCAGTGTTTTAGAATAACCCATTCCATGGGGCATTTACACCACCTTTTCATTGGTCTAAATGGCTGTGCCTAAATTTTAGTTGTGTGGGTGGCTCTGAGGGGCATTTTCGAACGGGGATGCCCATAACTAAGAGCGGCCATCTCTGAGGATGGTGCCGCGAAGGGGTGGGGCCAACCGTATTTTCTAAAAAGATGGCCAGCCATCATTTTTTTTCAATAATACGGTTGGGGCCGCCCAAATGTTGGAGATGGCCGGGTTTGAGATGGACGGCCTCGTTTTTTGCCCATAATGGAAACCGAGGCCAGTGATCTCAAACCTGGCCAAATCCAAGGCATTTGGTTGTGGGAAAGGCCAGCATTTGTAGTGCACTGGTCCCCCTCACATGCCAGGACACCAACCGAGCACCCTAGGGGGCACTTCTAAAAATTAAAAAATAAAAATAGCTCCCAGGTGCATAGCTCCCTTACCTTGGGTGCTGAGCCCCCCAACCCCCCCAAAACCCACTCCCCACAACTCTACACCATTACCATAGCCCTTATGGGTGAAGGGGGCACCTACATGTGAGTACAGTGAGTTTGTTTTTTTTTGGGGGGGGGGGGGTTGGAGGGCTCCCATTTACCACCACAAGTGTAACAGGTAGGAAGGAGATGGGCCTGGGTCCACCTGCCTGAAGTCCATTGCACCCACTAAAATTGCTCCAGGGACCTGTATACTGCTGCGATGGACCTGAGTATGACATTTGAGGCTGGCAAAAAAAGTTTTTTAAGTTGTTTTTTTGAGGGTGGGAGGGGGTTAGAGACCACTGGGGGAGTCAGGGGAGGTGATCCCCAATTCCCTCCGGTGATCATCTGGTCAGTTCGGGCACTTTTTTGGGACTTGGATCTGAAAAAAATGAGACCAAATAAAGCGGACCAAATTATCGCCAGGGATGCCCTTCTTTTTTCCATTATTGGGCGAAGCCAGCCATCTCAAAACACGCCCTCATTCCGCCCCATCCCACCTTCGCTACGCTACCAACACGCCCACTTGAAGTTTGGCCGCCTCCACGATGGAAAGCAGTTGAAGCCGGCCAAAATTGGCTTTCGATTATACCAATTTGGCCAGCTTCAGGAGATTACCGGCCATCTCCCGTTTTGTGATGGAAGATGGCTGTCGATCTCTTTTGAAAATAAGCTGGTCTATATGTACTTCATAAACCATGCTTTTAGGGGTGATTTATAGAATACACATAGGCACATTTTTCATCGGCACTGATTTTCTTGACGCAATATAAAGAATCTTGTCCAATGTGCATAAATTTAGGCACATCCACACCTAAATTTTATGTATGGCTAAAAAAAAGGGTGCATGGGAGGGTCATGAGTGGAATGGAGACATTCCTAGCATTTATGTGTGTTGTTATATAATACCAGGGAAATGCGCACAATTTAGATATGTACATTTGCACCACACTTCAGTTGGTGTAAATGGCCATGCCTACAGAGAGGGACAAGTTCCGGGCATAAGCTGTACCTAATTTTAAGAATCAAACTTGCATAACAGATTCTCTGCTGGCTATCATAGATAATCTAAATATTTGTAAAGCAGATGTTAATTTGCCAATGAGGGAAAAGTCTCAACTGCTATGGCTGTTGTTTACACAAACATTCGTTGTGTAGCCCATAGAAAAAGTCATCATCGACTTAAAAACCCTCGATTATTAATAATCGAGGGTTTTTAAGTCGATGATGACTTTTTCTATGGGCTACACAACGAATGTTTATGTGTAAACAACAGCCATAGCAGTTGAGACTTTTCCCTCATTGGCAAATTAACACCTAATTTTAAGAACACATATAGAATTGCATTTTTTTCAACGCCAATTTTTCAGTGCCATATATAGAATTCACCCTATATGTCCTGGTGACATAATCTCAGAAGTAGCAGAATCATTTTAATTTGTCTAATGGAGTTAACATCTGTGGAATTGTGTTTATTAAATATAGAGTTATCATTTGTTTCAACACAGGGGTGTGACCCATTTCATAGTCATATTCAGCTGTGTCACCTTCTTGTTGATGTGGTAAGAAGATTACTTACTTATCTTGAGAGGAATCAACATTTAAGCATGTGTAAATGAAAAAAAAGTACTGGCATATATATGCATATGTTTGCACATATGTGTATAAATACCACTATTTACACACATATGTGCAAAAGCTCGTAACAGACATATAATAACTCTTCCTCTCTATGATTCTCTTCCTCTCTGCGATTTTCTAATATGTCTGTACACACAAACCTTATTCTACCACAACATTACTGCATTTGTTCATACCGGAATTGGCGAACGCCTTTACGGTACTATGTAAGCCACATTGAGCCTGCAAATAGGTGGGAAAATGTGGGATACAAATGTAACAAATAAAAATAAATATATATGCCAGTACTTTGTTCATTTACACATGCCTAAATGTTGGTTCCTCTCAACATAAGCAAGTAATCTTCTTACCACATCAACAAGAAAGTGACACATATGTGCAAGCATATGCATATACAGTGCAATCCGCTTAAGTGCAAGGATCTGGGACCAAAGAAATACATGCCGTTAACCGGAGCGTGCACTTAACCGTTGTGGCACAAAGAAACTTGACAGCTGATAAACATATGTACAGTACTGTTTATTATACATACAGTATACAGTCTCCGTTAACTGACGTTAGGCTTACTTGAAGTAATCAGTCACAGTCCTCTGTACACTCTTGTATCTGTGAGTTCCATAGACTACGTCTGCCAGACGGTAAAAACTGACTTAGCACTGACATCCAGTGGCCTCCAGATAGGCCCACACAGTGTTGAGACTCTCTAACGCTCTTGCAAAAGTGACAGGAGGTTGTTGAATTTCGTCAGCATGTGCCTCGCTGCTCATTTCATCATCTGTTTCATCATCAGCCATTGCCTGCATGTAGGCACATATCTGGACATCAGTGCTGTCGTCAGCAGTTTGTAGATCGTAATCAACAGCTACGTAGTGATGAAACTCCTCTTCAGTAACACAGGCTGGGATGTCAACAGCTTGTCCATCTGATGCGTTTGCAACAACTGCATCTGATTCATCCCTCTCCATATCCCTAACAAAGCTTGCCCGCTTGTAGCAGTTCAAAATGGTTGCCTGTGTAACATGATTCCAGGCTTCTTCTGCATATATAGGGAATCCAACAGTGATAGATTATGAGCCAGTTCAACAGCATGTTTATCCTTGCCAGTCTGGTCATCCATAATGCTCATCAGACGACGTAGCACGTCCGATAATGTTGTTTGAAATTGGCTATTATGCCCTGATCCATAGGTTGGATCAGAGAGGTAGTGTTTGGTGGCAGGAAGACCACCTTGATGTTAAACAGCCTGACATCATCACTGTGTGCAGCACAATTATCACAAAGCAGCAAAATCTAACACTTTTGTGCCCACATTCTAGTGTCTAACTTCTTTAGCCTCTGCTTCCAAATTTCCCCAGTCATCCATGAATTTGCGTTAGCCTCGTATGACACAGGAAGTCGCTTAACATTCTTGAAGCAACTGGGCTGTTTGCTCTTTCCAGTGATGAGTGGTTCCAGCTTATCACTCCCATCCATATTGCAGCAAAGGAGGATCGTCAGTCGGTCCTTCGACATTTTACATCCTGTAGTTTAGGCTTGTTTGAATGCAAGTGTTCCATCAGGAATTGCTTGCCAGTAGAGACCATTTTCGTCAGCACTGAAAATGTCACGAGGTGCAAACTAGTTCAAGATGGTAGGAAGAACTGAAACAACCTAATTTTGAGCACAAAAGTCATCAGCGTCTTGTTTTCACCATGCGGTTTCTTGAATTTTATGCTGTTCCTCTACATCCATCTTTCCAACCATCCAATGGTGGCTTTGAATTCAGTTAGTCCAAGACTTTCAGCTAGCTGATTAGCTTTCTCCATAAGCAGTGGACCACTGACAAAAAAGTGTCTGCTCCTGACTTGAGAAAACCACCAACGAATAGCATCTTCTACCTCCTCAGCTTTTCCCGCCCGTTTTCGTTTCCGTTGTGGATTTGTATTGTTTTGCCAGTCTTCCAGAAGCTGGTTTTTCTGCTTCAAAATATATGAAATTTGACTGGGATTGACATCATATTCTTTAGCAATAGATGCTTGACTTTGTTTGTTTTCTAATCTTTTAAGAACTTCTATTCGTTCAGCCAGTTTTAAAGTCTTACAGTTGCACGACGACAACCCCAGTGTACACTCTAACAACATTATTTTGCTTATTCTGCCTGTGGCAGTTAAGAGGCAGTAAATTTGAAATCTCGTTGGTTGTCATGCACCAATCGGCTTCCATATTCCGTGCGCACGCTTATGTGGAGTCTTTCCTGCATATAAGCGAATCTTGCACTTATCAGTGGTGCGCTAAACTGAAGTTTGTCCCCATAGTAATTGATGGTGCCAAAAACGGGACTGAAGTACGTCATGCAGTTAAACAGAGCATGCGCTTATCTGACATGCACTTAAATGGAGTGCACTGTATATGCCAGTACTTTGTTATAAACAAGTGCAGAGCCAGAACCACTATTCTGGTTGTGCACTTGTTTATAACAAAGCTCCTAAATATAATGGTGTCTAGTTTACAGGTAAACAAACACGTGGACAGAGTCTGGGTAGACTGTGGATGGGGTGCACAGTTATGCACCTAAAATATAGAATACTATAATTTACACATGATTTTGTCAATCTAAATGAAAGCATCTAAAATAGCTCTATGGCTGGTGTTAGTGGTCTTCCTTAAATTATATGTATGTATGTATGTATTTGATCTGTTACAATTGTATTTTAGTCCAAGAAAACACACAGGCAAGCAATCCACAAGGTCCATAATGAGCAACAAAAACAGCAGATCAATAGAAATTGTCCAAAGTTAAAATGTATTCACCACAACAAGTTTAAATTAGCATAACTAACAGCTTGACACAGCCATATTTTACCCTTTCAAGGGCTGCATCAGGGGCTATAAAACTGAATAAACGCATAAAGTATAAATCAGAAAACTACTCCTTCTATAAACATTAATAAAACCTAAAATCAATAGAGAATAGATACTGCTATAAGAGATAACATCATAGTATAACAGTGCTCCAGTGCAGAAACATACATAAAATAAATAGGTGAAAAAGGGCTAACATACCCAAGAGGTGTAAATCCAGTGTATCACATTTTGGTTAAAGGCTAAAACATATAAAAAGCCATTATTAGAAAGTCAAAAAGCTCTAATGTATACTGTTTAATGTACACCTCGATGGGTGGTGGTAAGTGCTCCCCACCCCCCCACCCCCGTCTGGCTAAATGGTAAGAGTAATCTTACTGCATGGCCATGTCTTTTTCTAGGGGCTTTTTACCCGCTGCAGTAAAAAGCACCCTACCGTGTGATATTTTTCATAGTGCCATAAATGGTGCACTTTCAAGGCAGAACTACTGCTAGTAGCTGCATTGGGTCGGTGGTAATTCCAGGTTGCCACACAGCCCATAAGTTTGGCATCCATAATATGTGCTCCAACGTGACTGGTCAGCACTTGTCCCATTCAGTTGAAACCAGCCAAATTTAAACGGGATCTTCAATGCCAGTCACTGGAAAAGGCACGGCATTGAATATCCAGGTTCAGAACTGACAATGGGAAACAGCCCGGATATCTCCCGCGGTCTGAATAGCAAGGCAAATATGTTTATTAAAAACTTTCTGTACCTCATATTCCCGGTTAGGGGATCTAAGCACTTTATAACTTAAAAATCATAGATAAAAAGGAAAGGCACTCCACCATATAATAGAAAGATAAAACAAACTCTCGGGTCAGACAACCCAATTGGCATTAATGCCAACAAAGACTCTGCAGGCCAACCATCCTTTTAGGGGTTTTTTTGCAGTCACTTGAATAGAGTATCTGAATATGATTCAACCATTCTGGATGGACAACCTCTGCCCGTAAACCAAAATATAGATATATGTTTATAATTATGGAAAATTGTTGGATTGTACACAGGTTTGTGTTTCCATTAAGAAAGCACACAAATTAAAACCTGATTCTATAATTAAAGGAACCCAAAGTATTGGAATAATTACTGGGAAGAATACCTTATAAGAAATCTACGAACAAAACTTGGTTAGTTAAAGGGTTAAAGTATATTAAACCTGTGCAAATTGACTCTTCTTATGCAAGGAGTTTTAGTTTAACACCTGTTCCCGCAGCCTAAGTTAATGCTAGGTCTGTGAACAATAAGTTTCTCTTACTTCACAATCTTCTAGTTTCTTTAGATTTGGACTTTCTGTTTAATTCAGAAACATGGTTATCTGAACAAGATAGACCGGTAATTCTACATTTATGCCTATTAGGCTATAATATTATATACTCTTTTAGACAGGGTATGAGGGGACGGGGGCATTGTTATATAAGAGTTTTTTAAAGGTATTTTTTTGTTGATTATGGTACCTATTTTGAGTTGGAATATATCTTATGCATGTTTCATGATGACCTCACTGATGGTTCTAACTCAGTATGTCTTCTTCTCATATATTTCTCCCCTGGAAGTTGGAATAAAGCAGAGTCCTAGTTGCTGGAGATTATTTCCCAAGCAGGTTATCAATTTTCATGCATGCTAATACTGGGCAATTTGAACTTTCACCTAAAAGATGATTTTGCCTTCTTAGCAACCTACCCTTTTAATTTAGTTGGTTCTCCGGTATGATCACAAATCTCTTGGTCTGACCACTTTCAACTGAACTCTCTCCTCAAAGTGCCTTCACATCCAATTCCCCCTTCACTTTCTCCCCAGAGTCTAGCTGACTACTTTCATGATAAGGTTCACAAGATTAAACTTCAATTCTCAACCAAGTCACATGCACCTCTCCTTCCCTTATTCCATTCTCTCAACCCTCCTTCAACTCCTGCCTCCTTTTCTTCCTTTTCTGAAATCACTGACGAGGAAACTGCACATTTTCTTTCCTCCTCGAAACTAACTACTTGTTCCACTGATCCTATTCCCACCCATCTACTTAGCACTATCTCTCCTACTGCCATCCCTTTTATCTGTCATATCCTCAACCTTCCACTTTCCACTCTTCCTGATACCTTCAAACATGCTGTAGTCACACCACTCCATAAAAACATTTGTTGGACCCTGACTGTCCTTCCAACTATCACCCCATCTCCCTCCTCCATTTCCTATCCAACATACTTGAACGTGCTGTTCACCTTCGTTGTCTTGACTTTCTTTCATCTCAAGCTATTCTTAATGCACTTCAATCTGGCATCCCCCCTCTTTACTTAAATGAAACAGTGCTTGCTAAAGTCTTCAATGACCTGTTCCTGGCCAGATCCAAAGATCTCTATTCTATCCTCATCCTTCTCGATCTATCTGGTACTTTTGACACTGTTGATCACTGCCTACTCCTTGATACTCTGTCCTCACTTGGATTTCAGGGTTCTGTTTTTCTGGTTTTTTCTTATCTTTCCCATCATACTTTTAGTTTATACTCTGGAGGATCCTCATCCACTTTTATCCCACTATCAGTTGGTGTACCTCAGGGATCTGTCCTGGGACCTCTTCTTCTTCTCTCCATCTATACTTCTTCCCTTGGTACTCTAATCTTATCCTATGGTTTTCAGTATCACCTTTATGCTGATGATTCCCAGAGGTATCATCCTATGGTTTTCAGTATCACCTTTATGCTGATGACTCCCAGATCTACCTCTCCAGTTTATTCCAGGCGTGAGGTGCAGCAAGATAAAAGGAACAGAGTCTGGAATTAGCAGTAGAGGAGAAGGGGACAGATAAAATAGATTTATCAACAGAACGGAGTACCCGAGGTGGGGCGTAGGAAGAGACAAGAGTGGTTAGGTACTGGGAAGTGGCAGAGTGAATGCACTTATAGGTCAATAAGAGAAGTTTGAATTGAATGCGGAAACCACTTGTTCAATATGCATGTTTTATCATTTCCACCTTAGTGATTCCCTTATCTCTTTTTGTCCTGTTTGTTCTAATTATATTGTAAGCTGTCTCTTTATGTCTAGTGTACAGCGCTGTGTATGTCTAGTAGTGCTATAGAAATGATAAGTAGTAGCAGTAGTAGTAGTAAATACCAACTCAATAAAATCTTGTTGGGATTCAAATTCTTTAATTGTTTTAGATAAAATTGCTCCTATGACCACAAAGACTGTTATCTCTTCTTGAAATTCTCTGTGGTTTACAAAAGAACTTGGAGCTGGCGTAAATTTTGCAAACTAGGGGGCCCTTTTACTAAGTCACGTAGGCACCTTCTCATGTCCAACACACATCAATTTGGAATTACCACCCGGCTATTGCGTGGCCTGTGTGGTAATTTCATTTTTTATGCGAGTCTGCTACTCACGCCAGAAAATATATTTTATTTTCTGGTGTATGGTGAAAATCAGTAACTCTGACTTGACGCACGTAGGTGATTACTGCACGGTTAATGTGAGAGACCTTACTGCTAAGTCAATGGCTGGCCATAAGGTCTCAGACCCAAAATGGACGCGCATTAATTTTTATTTTGTTATATGTCTATTTTTGGCAAAATTTTAAAAAAGGCCTTTTTTACAGGTGTGCTGAAAAATGGATCTGTGCAAGCTCAAAACACGCATCTGCACTAGCACAGCCCATTTTTCAGCACAACTTAGTAAAAGGACCCCTCAATGATAAGCTAACATGGAAACTTGCTTTTAAACATTATAAAAGAGAAATTGCTGATGGTAGGAAGTGTTACTATAGTAAGGTAGTTGGTTAAGCTCTGGTAAGTAGTAATAAACTTTTAGGTCTTGTGAAAGAATTAACTACTGCATGTTCGGGATATAATAACGCCAAAATTTCACAACATTCAGCTCAGGAACAGGGTGTTTTCTTTGCTAATAATTAGCTAAAATTTGATCAGATTTGATTCAAGCAAAATCCTTTATCAGCAAAGTAAAGATTGATGAAACAGTTTCTGTAAAGCCAGTCCTTATGCAACAAGTTTGGGATGAGTTGGGGAGCTGAAAATGGGAAGGAGGGTTGGGTTGGAACTGAACTCGGGGACTGAAAAGGGGAGCTGGGGAAGTCACTGGACATGGATGGGAGGGGAGGGTGGAGGTCAAAGGAGAATCACTGGACATGGATGGGAGGGGAGTGCAGGAGAGCGAGGAGAAATCACTGGACATGGAGTAGAGGGCAGGGAAAATTGCTGGACATGAACGGGAGAGGAGGGCAGGGGGAGAGAAGAGAAATCGCTGGACATAGAGGGGAGGGCAGGGGACAGAGGAGAATTACTGGACATGGATGGATGGAGGGGACAGGGAAGAGGAAATTTGATGGATATAGATGGATGGATGGAGGAGAGGGCAGGGGAGACTGAAGAGTTGCTGGACCTGGATAGATGGAGGAGAGGGCAGGGGAGAGATGAGAGTTGCTAGACATGGATAGATGGAGGGGAGGAAAGACAGGAAGGAAATGCACATGGATGGAGGGGAGGGAAGAGAGGAGAAATGCTGGACATGGATGGAGTGGAGGGCAGGAGAGAGAGGAGAAATGTTGGACAAGGATGGAGGGAAGGAAACACAAAGGAAGGAGATGCACACGGCTGGAGAAGAAGGGAAAGAGGAGAAATACTGGACATGGATGGAGGGGAGGGAAGACAGAGGAAGTACATGCACATGGATGGAGGGGAGGGGAGTGAGGAGAAATGCTGGATATGGATGGAGGGAAAACTGCTGAATTTAAGGGCTGGATCAGAACACTTTGAGAGCAGATACTGAAACTGTAGGAAGGATAAGGACAGGGCTACAGTTGATAGACAGGATGCATAAGGGAACAGGAGGATGGTGCACATGGTGAGTGAAAAAATATCAATGGAAAGAAGAAACTGTATAAAACAGAAGACACTGAGACCAAAGCAAATAGAAAAACTAAGTGCTCAGACAACAAAGGTAGAAGAAAGTATTTTATTCAGAATTTATTAATTGGAATATGTCAGCTTTTGGAAACGTACATCTGTGATATTTTGCATGTAAGTTTCAATTTCTCTAGTATTGCTGCATGCTGGGTCTGACTTCTTGAGGTAACTTTCCAGTTCAGTATTTTGCCTCCATATTTTTTTATTTCTAGTTCCTTGTGTCATGTCTGTTGTGTCATGCGTCTTTCATGTGTGATCAAGGTGCAGTATTCTGCTAGCGTGTAGTATTTGCAGCCCTTTTGGGGTTTTTTTTGAAATTTTTTCACAAGGTAGTGTATTGGTATTTTAGAGCCTGGTGTAATTAAAGTGCTGCTTTTCCATGCATAAGGTTGTAGCTAGTCCTGTCCTTGGAATTAGAGCTGTTATGGTTTGGTAAGGTTATGAGTGTGTTTTTGCACAAGTTTGTACATAGTATTTTGCAGTGGAGAGATTGTGTGTTGGCCTTACTGAGGAGGCACCAAAACATCAGAAAGGATTTTAAATCATGACATACTACCTCTTGAAGGATCTACATATAGAGCCTATGCGTATGGGAAAGGGGGTGGGGAAATACTACTGGAGAGGAAGAGGAAGTGCTGGGTAAGGAGGAAGAGAGCACGAGCTGGCTTTTTTGTGAATAACCATAATGAATATGTATGAGATATCTCATACATATTCATTATGGTTATTCCTTAAAAAGCCAGCTCATTCTCCCTTCCTCCTTACCCAGCACTCCCTCTTCCTCTCCAGTAGTATTTCCCCACCCCCTTTCCCATACCATGCCAGTGTTGACCTTTGAAACCTCTTCTTTCACCTCAGCTGGCAAAAAGTATATGTGAAGAGACTGTATTGCTATTGCTTGTGAAATGGAAGCATGCAGTGAGCACTCAGTGCAATTTCAGCAATTTGCCATGATAGATATCCCTCCAATTGAAATTCACAACCACATACAGGTTGTTTATGCTGATGACTGTATTGATGTGAGTACCATGCATCACTAGGACAAAAATGTATAAATTACTGATTTGTGTGATCAAAAATGAATTAGACAACCTGTAACAGCAATGGATGAGTCCCATGCAAGAAAGGTTGACAAACTTGTGAAGAACAATTGGAGAATCACTCAAATCATTACATTGTAACCCTGAAAACCTTGAAAGAACAAACTGAGAAGAGTTTGGAAACACAAGAAGGAAATGTTGTTGCAACATGACAACACTAGGCTTCACACGGCACAAAATACCACAGAGGCAATTGCAAAGGTAAATCGGACAGTCTTACCCTCTCTGCCAAACAGTCTAGACTTGGTGACATGCGATTTTCATCTTTTTCCAAAATTGAAAAAATGCCTTCAGGGGCATCTATTTGACTTGAATGAAGAGATGGAAAGGACTGGGAGCAACTGGTTGAAGAGACAAAATGTGCAGTTCTTTCAAAAATGTGTTTATTGTTGGCAGAAATGTGTAATGAATGTGGTGACTATGTAGAAAATTAATTACATTTAATAAAAGAGCAAGGTTCAAACATTTTCATGTTTTATTCATTACAATATCTTCATTTTAAAACAAGTTATAAAGGTGGATGCATTACTTTTCATTTAACTCCACCTACTTGAACCCTCTATTGCCTAGGGATGGCTGGGGTCAACACTGGCAACTGGCCCCACTTAGGGGTCCTTCTACCAAGCTGCATAAGTGCCCGGCTACCACGTGGCCTTTGCGGTAGTTTCAGTTTTGGCACGTGTTCACAATGCGCATCCAAAAAATAATTTTATTTTCTTGGCACGTCAGCTGCACACGCCCAGTAGCATTTGGCATGCATAGGTCATTACCGCCCGGTTACCACGTGAGAGTTTACCACTAGGTCAATGGCTGGCGGTAAGGTCTCAGACCCAAAATGGACGCGCATCAATTTTCATTTTGCCGTGCGTCTGTTTTTGGCAAAAATAAAACAAAGGCCTTTTTTACAGGTGCACTGAAAAATTGTTCTGCATGCTCCCAAAACCAGCACCTACACTACCGCAGGCCATTTTTCAGTGCACCTTAGTAAAAGGACCCCTTAATGCCTGCCATGGAATTCATCACACCTGCAGTTACCCCCATAAGGCATTCATGGCTTGGTGCTTGTTTGCAGGGAATCTACCATACCATAAAATAAGAAAACATGGGACTAAAACTTAGAGGAGAAGCAATAGGTTAAAACAAATAAACTGATAATCCTGCTAGTACTATGCTTCCACTTTTGATGTTCTTCATTAGTTTATAACCACATACCTCCTATGTTTCAAAGTCTTCTATAGTTGTTAGTCATGGAACATACCAAATTGTCTCTGAAAATGCAATTACTTGCACATGCTATCCCAAATTTCAGATCATACTGCATATAACACTGAAATACATTGATATTTAGCACTCAAGGGATGACATCTTAAAACATATTGGATACATTATGGTTTTATGCATGTTTTAATTTAGTACCTGTATTGGTGGCCAGTATTAGTGTCATAAAAAAAACAATTATAAACAATAATGATTTGTATAAGCAGTTTGCAAGCCCTGAAGCCACCCTGGTAGTTTTATTGTCTTAATCAACTTAAGAACCTCTCTTTATTGCTCTTCTGAAGTAGTTGTTTTTGAACACATGCTGAGGTGTTAGTTCACTGCTGCCAAATTAAAAATGATAATTGTCATGCCTGAAATAACTACGTGGACTAATGACCAACTCTTTGCACAATATCAGCCATAATCACAGCAGGTGGCAAAACAATTAGACACTATAACATAATATATCCAAAAGCAAACAATAAAAGTTTTTTTTTAAATATGATGATAACATATGGAACTTCTGGAAGTAGAGATTAGTATTATTCTTTCCTAACTGACAACACAGGAATCTTTAATACTGAGCTTGAAAAAGAATGAAAGAAAAGTGAGGTATTAGTTTTTCCTTAAGGGATATGGGATATTCACAGTTTAAGAAGCTTTTCAAAAACCGGTACTTGTAGTGCTGACCATATAATTTAGCTCATGCAGGGCCATGCAAGAGAGAGAAGCTAATAGCTTTGCAAAATGGATACATGTGCCCATTTCTACACAATTAACTTTTTTTGTTAATTTTACAATGCAAATGAAAGTCAATTCAGCTTTTGAGGGTTATAACTGCATAGCCAAATCAGTGGTCTATTTTAGTTAGGTTTCATAAGGGGTGTTATCTACATTAAGCCAGACGTCTACTTAAATTTTCTGAAGCTATGAGAGAGAGAGAGAGAGAGAGAGAGAGAGAGAGAGAGAGAGAGAGAGAGAGAGAGTGAGAGAGAGATATGACATCTGTCATGACACATGGGTGGCCATCTTCCTGTGATTGATACCTGAGTCCTATATATTGTATCTGAACTAGCTATGGAGGATACTGTCATGACAGGAGTGGGAATACAGGGGGTAAGGGAAGGGGAGAGAAAAAGGTTTGTAAAACATACTTACTGGTGATCTCAGTCTGGTGAGATGTGTCCAGCTGATTGACACCCCGCAAGACTCCTCATCAATATCTCTAGCACCTGCATCTCCTAGTCAGTCAATGGATGCACTTGACCAGGTAGATAGATATATTTGTAGTGCACCTACTTTTTCTCAATTTTTTTTCAGAACTTCCATATTTATATTGCAGTGGAAGATGCAATTAATCTTGTGGCAAATTCCTCCTCTCATTTTTGCTTCATTTCTTCAGCAGTAAAGGAACAACAGGATATCTCCAACGCAGAGAAGGAGGAGGAGAGTTCTAGTTCTCTGGGGGAGGAGAGGGAAAAGGATATGCAGGCCTTCCAGTCCTGAAGCAACTGCCACAGGAGGAGGAGGAAGAAGGCCATCCAGGCTTGAAGCAACTGCCACAGGAGGAGGAAAGCAAGATTAATAAGGCACACTTCTACCCCTCCCCCACAAAGAACTACCTGAATGTTTTACATAAGTACGCAAGTATTGCCATACTGGGAAAGACCAAAGGTCCATCAAGCGCAGCATCCTGTTTCCAACAGTGGCTAATCCAGGTCACAAATTGGAGTTGCTTTATGTAGGGAGATTGGCGAGATTTTTCTGAGGGAGCAGATTTTCTAGTGGAGAGACCAGGGAACATGGGTTTTGAGGTGGGGGAATTTTTCTTACTGGCTTCTATCTGAGCTCCATGCTGATTGGTTTCAAGCTGCAGATATTGTTGGGTCCACCGGGCTCTACATTTTTCTTTTGGAGCATGTGGAGAGTTTTGAGCTGTGAGAGGGTCCCTTGAGGTTGCAGGCCATCGTTAGAGGTGGTAGGAGGAGCTTTGTTTTGTAGGGGGGTTGTTTTGTGGAGGAGTGTATGGCAGCCTGCATGCATGGGGTTTGATTTTTTTGTTGCTGTTTATGGGGCTTCATGAATGGTGCCATCCAAACAGGGTCAGAGGGGTTAGGGTAGTAGCAGGGGTACTGTGGGAAGAGGAGATGGAAAACAGCAGGTTCATTGGCCAGTGCATTTTCTCAATGCGGGTGAACCTGCATCGTTCAGTGGTCCAGTGGGCACCATGCTTGGGAGAGTGATGGCACGCAGTTCTGGGACCTTGGATCTTTCTGCATGCTGGAGATCAGATCAGCAGCACAGGTCCACTCAAGTGGGATCTAGTGTGAGTGTTCCTGAGATTTCTGTAATGGTGGCACCTGAGCCTTCAGTAGCAGCTTCTGGAGCAGTTGAAGATCTGGGATACAATGATTTACTTACTGTTGAATCTGGCTTAGAAGAGTTGGATTGTGCTTTGGGAGGGGGGGTATAATGATTGCTGATCCTGGGTTTTTTTTTTGGGGGGGGGGGGTTGAAGTCTAAAGGAAAATCATTCTGTAAAAGACTGTGTGACAAAAATTTTAATAAGAATTTGAAGCGGGTTGTGAGAAGATTAGATCATGAGAAAAATAATAGAAAATATAAGGGCTTAAGGACTTTATAGGTGTGGGAGTCCAATTTGTCTGAGTCTACCATGTCATCTTCCTCTGACTCTGAAATCTTGCCTGGAAGGTCACAGGAGTGGGTGACCCTCAGGTTGATGGGACATTGAGTGAGTCTGTGCCTGATCCAATTTTGATATGGGGTCACATGCTTTGTAAGACTCTACAATAAGCTAAATAACCACATTTGAGGTATTTTCCTCCCAGCAATAACATAAAACAAAAATATATAATAATTTGACAGATTATTGCAGGAGGATTGTCAGTAGTGGTTCTTCAGCTTGTTGTAGAATCTTAGAAAGCAATATCGCTGAAGTGAGTATATGGTATTTAAATAGGTCACATGCTTTGTGCCATAGTGCCTCTTGATAGTTATCACAGAAGTGGAAGCAGCATATTTTGCAGGGTAAATATGTGGATTTATTTGCCTTGTTAGAAAGGGATGGAGATGTGGGTGATCATAATAAAGGGGAGGAGGATAAGGAAAAGGATAAAAAGAAAAAGCACTGTCTTTCTTCTATGTTTGTGCAGCGCTGCGTATGCCTTGTAGCACTATAGAAATGCTAAATAGTAGTAGTAGTATGTCCATTTTTAATTGCTTTTAGGGTTCAATATTTATACTAGTGTGCTTGGGGCTTTGAAGCCTGCTTTATACCTGGGTTTGCTGAAATATGCTGATTTGAGTTTGTGGGCATATAAGTTTTTCAGGGTTGGACTTGGCTTTCGTATGATGAGCATTTTTGGAAGAGCATGGCATCAAATAAAGTGAAATTATCTGGGATTTAGGGATGTAGATCTTTGGTTGGCAGATATGACCTCAGTTTGGCCGTGTATTGCTACTGGAGCGGAGTTGGGGGTCCTCCTACTTGAGCTTCTTCCAGAGGTGTTCGGTCTGCAAGTGGATCTTTTAGTTTGTCTTATGGTGTATTTGTATTTTTTATGTAGTTGTTTCCAGGTCTCGTGTGTGGAGTCGTTTTTCTGTTTGTTCCATGCTCGTTCTAGCCTTCTAACTTGTGTTTTAAGTTTTTTCAGGTCTTCGTTGAACCATGGTAGTGAGTTCTTTCTATGTGAGGTTCTGGTTTGAATTGGAGCTATGTTGTCTAGTATGTATTTGCATCTATTGTCCCATTCTTGGAGGAATTGGTGTGTATCAGTCTTTATAGTCCATTCATTATCGTAGATCTGTTGCCAGAATGTTGCTGGATCTATTCTTCCTCTTGTGGTGTAGGTTTTTCATATTTGTTTATTGGGTGAATCTTTCTTTCGCCATTGGAGGAAGAGTATTGCTTTGTAGTGGTCAGACCACGGTGTAGGTGTCCACTTTGTATCATTTAGTACAAGGTTTAAATTGGGGTCAAATTTGTGTGTGATGATGTCTAATGTGTGTCCTTTGTTGTGGGTTGATTGTGTACTCTGTTCTATCCTTGGGATTCAGGTGTGAATGAGTTTATTGACCCATTATTGTGTACAGTGCAATACGCCTCTGCACCCTTCTCCTCCACTGCTAACTCTAGACTCTGTTCCTTTTATCTTGCTGCACCATATGCCTGAAATAGACTTCCTGAGCTGGTACATCAAGCTCCATCTCTGGCCATCTTCAAATCTAGGCTAAAAGTCCACCTTTTTGATGCTGCTTTTAACTCTTAACCCTTCTTCACTTGTTCAGTACTCATATTTTATCATTCCCACCTTAGTAATTCCCTTATCCCTTATTTGTCCTGTTTGCCTGTCCTAATTAGATTGTAAGCTCTGTCAAGCAGGGGCTGTCTCTTCATGTCCAGTGTACAGCACTGTGTACGTCTAGTAGCGCTATAGACATAATAAGTAGTAGTAGATTGTGCCATGCATTTTATGGAAGGAATCCCAGAAAGTCCAGGCCATTGAAAAGTAAATCAAACGGGTAAATGAGGAGGCTTCCCATTTTGTTTCGGTAATAAATAGAAATAAAACAAAACGTAGAAAAGAAAATAAGATGATACCTTTTTTATTGGGCTAACTTAATACATTTTTTGTTTAGCTTTCGAAGGTAACACTTCTTCAGATCTGAAATAAGCAAATGTTGACAAATATCAAAATTTATGTGAAACACAAAAGCATTCCAGTGACAGTCTCACAGGAAAAGGGTGGGGTGGATTAGGTAAGAAACAGGGAGAGCTGGGTGGGTGAGAGACAGGGAGAGAAGCATGGCTGATAAGAGGGTGACAAAGCAGTAGAATCTTATGGTTGCTAATTGACTAGAAAGCCCAAATATTTGTTAAGTCCTGTCTGGTGAGTGTCAAAATATTTCATCATTTTGACTTCAAAGGTCTTACATTCCTGGATTATCTTAAAGTTTTCTTTTAGTATTTAGTATTTTGTTTCCAAATTGGGGGAGGGGAATTGGTCTTGTCACATCCTTTGTTAACTGTAGATTGTCTTGGGGTTTTTTAAGGGCTGATGGTGTTCATCTCTGACTTTGGGTTGGACATCTTTTTGTCTGATATACAAGATGTTTTGGAAGCATGTACGCCACCTGGACAGCAATCTTGACTGGGAAATGGGGAGGGGGCGGTGACAAGCAAGCTGTCACCGCTTGTGGCGGTGTTGGGCTAAGCCATTCCTCATAATATGAGTTCTTAGGAATGGGGATCCTAGGTGAGGGGGAAGAAAAAGGGATTCATGTTTGTGACTGCTGTGAATCAGAAATGATTGGGCAGATTTGGCAGTATCATAAGCCTTGCTTGGAAAATGGGATAAGATGCTGAGAAATAAAGTATGGAGTCGTGGTTAGGACATGACCATCTAACCATTTGTTAGGCTGTCAAAGTAAAGAGATATATGTTACCCAAACTTTTATTTCTGGGGAATAGTTTATTGATGAATAAATGTTGATATATGTTTAATAAAGCTGCTGCCAGTATTTTGCCACATGCCTCATAGTCTCAGAGTGTTAATTATTATACAATTGTGTTTACTGATAGACGTCTCTGGTGACTATGAATACCTAGGTTGAGTATTTATTTTACTTTTAAACTTTTGTGTGGATGTGTCTCATGCTATCAAAAAAGTCTTTAAAAAACAGCCAACAAAGGCATAATAATAACAATCAAATAAATATTAACATTAAAAATTACACACAAATCTCCATCCCCAATTCTTGCTTTCACTAAAGATTGTTATATCTCTGCACTAATAGTGTAAACATGTAAATGCAATATCAATTCGCAACACTATACTATCTAAAAAATAATTATACTAAAACTCCACTGTTCCAATTAAACCCTACTGAGAAAAATGTATATGAAAAAGAAAAACAAATAAAGAGTACTCAACTAACCACAGAATCTCCTTCAGTGGCAAGCTGCCATCCATATTTGGCCTCAGTTTATCAGTGGTTTTAGATGATAGCAGGAGAAGGTGGGGACACAGGAAACACTAGGCTGATTGTTTCACAGCTGAGGAGGGAGTCCTAATATACCATGTGGTTCTGGGGATATCAGATGGAAACTTCTCAACCCTTCTAACAGCACTCTCAGTTCATATGTATGACTATTGTCTGATATTAATGCTTCTGACTTTCTATTCAAATTTGAGTATATGTAGATAATTTCAGCATACTTGATCTGTAACATAAATTATTTGAAGTGCCTATTCATATATTGTTCATAATTTGATTGAAAAAAGGTGTTTAATTGAACATTAGACATTCACTGATGTTCAGCAATTATTCACTCTCTCTCTTACTCACATATTCTACAAAAAAAAGACATGTCCCCTAAAACCCAAACTACCAGAAAACCCTTTCTGAAATATAAAATCCACTCAAATACTCACATTTGTACCATGGAATTTTAAAGCTATTAGTTTTTTAGGGACCCTTTAACAAGTGCTTATCTCAGGTTAAAATCCAATATTGTGGGACATACTGGGGTGTCCCATGGTAGTTTTATGTTCGGTGCGCTACCCACAAGCTAAAAAAATCAACAATATGTTTAGCACTGAGGGCGTGTTTGTGGGCAAAGAGTAGGTGTGCTCAGCATTAATTGGTTAATGCAGCTGCATAGCCACGTGATGACCAATTAGCATGTGGTTCATGCATGAGCCCTTACCGCCTAATAAATAGATGACAATAAGGGCTCCCGTGCTAATGGTCATGCGCCAATTGGGAAATGAGTGTATGGCCATTAATATGGAAAATAGGAAATGCGGCCATTTTACAGCCAGGCTAAATGTGGCCTCAGCGTGTGGAAAGTCCCATGCTACTGATACCACAGGCCGCTTTTTAGTGCATCTTAGTAAAAGGGCCCCTTAGTTTTAGTAGGAAAAGACATGAATATCATTGATACACAAAGGAAGGATGAACCCATACATCGACTGATTTTTGGCTGTGCTGCACGGTAAACATATTTTGTTCACAATAGATTTGCACTGCAGCATTTATATGCACCATTTTGGGATTTGGACTTTTTGAGAACTCTAGAATAATTTATGTGCTTGAGCTGGGAACATTCTGAAACTTTTCAATGATGTTAATTGTCTGTACCAAGCAGCTCAAATTTCAGCACCCTGCATTTTTCTTGATTTCAATTCAACTGGCAAATGACATTAAAAGTGAAGTCATTATGAAAAATGAAATAAGAGAGATTGTCTGGCATGATCGGTGACACTTTAACAGCAGGCAGAGTGGTAATACCGAGCTAGCTTTCCAAAGTTATACTTACTTCATCAGACAAGTAGAAAATGGACTGAGAATGATATTGCTGAATGTTCAAATACATTGTGGATTGATTACATCAGTATCTGGTTTCAAAGCTGTAAATAGTTGTAAAATCAAAAAGACTGCAGGTAGAAGAAGGGAGAAATATTTTTTAGAGAAGAGCAAGAGAAAGAACCAGTGTGTAGCTACAGGAAGACAATAGGTCTTATTTAATACATTTTTAAATATTTTTTTTTACAGAGGCATAGAATAGGCAAGTCACTTCATCCTTCATTGCCTCTAATAGAAACTCAGGGGTCATTTCAATAAAATGTGGCTATGTTTTTTGCGCTTGCAATACTGTAACTGCAAAAGTTATGCTGTGTTAATTGTAAAGTCTATGTTGTAAATGCAGGGGGAATGCCCACCCCCTGACCTGCATTTAGCACACAGGGTAGATATGACATAGGCACTGCATTACATGCACTGGCAGGGGTCACATGCACCATCCACCAAAGCATGTAACATGGTGTTGGCTCAGCACAGCTCTTTCACTGCAGGACAACCTAGCCCCCCCCCCCCCCCCCCGATTCAGTAGCAGAGAATGACACGGGGACTGGGACCCATAGTAACCACAGGGACAGAGCCTGAGGGGACGGGGTGGGGATAGGGATAGATCCAGGGGATGGGACAGGGGTGGGGACAGAGCCCATGGGGACGGGAACAAAAACTTTGTCCCCATGTCATTTTCTACTTTGAAACCTGTTAATGAACTGGACTGTTATTTATGTCTGAGTGATGCAGACAACGATATTTTGATTTTTTTGGAAAAATAATCCAACATGCTGGCCACAACTAGAAATTTTCCATGGGGGATCCTGTACATTCCTGCTACGAGCACATCTTCTAAGAAGACAGCTTCTATTGTAGGAAGGCCTTTGGAAGACAGAAGAGCTAGACTGAATCATGAGATCGTTGATGACTTATTCATCCACAGATTAAAAAATCATAACAGTACTTCATAGGGCATATTTCTCCCCTCTAGGGCATATGGAATGGGTTGTATTTTGTAACCCTTGCGGTGGGGGGCTTATTATAGTTGCTTGTTGATATTATTATTGTTTTCTATTTGTGATTTATAAATAGTTGCCCAGCATATTGTTTTTAGAATGTAATAAAAAGATTTAAATATAAAAATCATGTGTTTGAGGCTTCTGCAGATAAGGACAGAGTCCACTGAGAAGGGCCATGGACAGAACCTGTGGGGACAGGGCAGGGATAGAGACAGGGCCCACCAGGACGGGGATGGAGACAGATCCTGCAGGGATGGGGTGGGGACAGAGACAGAACCCACGAGGATGGGGCAAAGACGGGGACAAACATTGCCCTGTGACATTTTCTATCCAGTAGCATAGCCAGACTGGTTATTAAAGGTGGGCCTTCCAAACCACCCCCTCTTTATCCTAAGAACATAAGTGTTGCCATACTGGGAGCCAGATGCACTAAAGTCGTCGTTAGAGCCGTTCCCTACCGAATTCCATAGCGAATCGGTAGGGAACGGCAATGCATCAAAGAAAGGGAATGCAAATGAGCTGCTCGTTGCAGCTCACTTGCATTCTCTAATCCCTTGTAAAATGGTCGGAGAATTGGCTGGTAGAGCATGTGCAGAGCAGACAAGCGTTATGCTGGCTGCTCTGCGCATGCCAAAGACGTGAAAACAAACATACAAAAAACCCGATGTGCCTATGGATGTCCTTTATGGACAGCCTTCGCCCCCCCCCCCCACCCGAGGTCGCCGCTGCCGCTTCCCCCTCCCCCCTGCATTGGAAGAGCTTCCCACAGCCCAGCACCCCTCCCCCCCCTGAGGTCACCGCTGGTTAAGTTTAGTGCATCTGGGCCCGGGACAGACTGAAAGTCTATCAAGCCCAGCATCCTGTTTCCAACAGAGGCCAATCCAGATTAGAAGTACCTGTCAAGATCCCAGAAGAGTACAGTATATTTATGCTGTTCATCCTAGAACTAAGCAATGGATTTTCCCCAAGTCCATCTTTTAGTAAGCTTTCCAAACCTTTTTTAAACCCCACTAAACTAATTGCTTTTACTACATTTTCTGGCAACAAATTCCAGAGTTTAATTACACATTGAGTGAAGAAATATTTTCTATGATTTGTTTTAAATGTACTACTTTGTAACTTTCATTGCCTGCCCCCTAGTCGTAGTATTTTTGGAAAGAGTAAACAAGTGATTCACGTCTACCCATTCCACTCCACTCAATATTTTACAGACCTCTATCATATCTCCCCTCAGCTGTCTTTTCTCCAAGCTGAAGAGCCCTAGCCACTTTTGCCTTTCTTCATAGGGAAGTACTCCCATCCCATTTATCATTTTTGTTGTCCTTCTCTGTACCTTTTCTAATTCCGCATATCTTTTTTGAGATGTGGCAAACAGAATTGAACACAATATTTGAGGTGTGGTCGCACCGTGGAGCGATACAAAGGCATTATAACGTCCTCATTTTTGTTTTCCATTCCTTTTCTAATAATACATAACATTCTATTTGCATTCTTCGCCACACACTGAGAGTACTGCAATTTAACAACTTTGAATAACTTTGATCAGCAAATTTAATTACCTCATTAGTTACTCCCATCTCTAGATTATTTATAAATGTGTTAAAAAGCAGTGGTCCCAACACAGACTCCTGGGGAACCCCACTATCTACCCTTCTTCATTGAGAATACTGACCGTTTAACCATATTCTCTCTGTTTTATATCTTTTAACCAGTTTTTAATCCACAATAGAGCACTACCTTCTATCCCATGACTCTCCAATTTCCACTAGAGTCTTTCATGAGGTACTTTGTCAAATGCCTTTTGAAAATCTTGAATTTTACTCCCTCTCCTCTGCCCCCAAATCCGGTATTTGCCCTGCCTGTGACCTGGCAACTCCCCTTCCCCAGTGTGCGTCACAATGTTCGAGGGCATCAGCAGTAACACACATCTGCTGCCTGAGCTGGTCTCTGCAGGCTTTCCTCTGCTGTGATGTGCCAGAGGAAACAGAAAGTGATATCAGTGAGGGCAGGATGCATCAGAGGGAAGCCTGCACAGACTAATGCAGGCAGCGGATGTGCGTTGTTGCTGTCATTCGCAAATGTGATGAGGTAGATAGGGAGGGAGTTGCCAGGCTGCAGACGGATCTGGGAAAGGAAGAGAGGACGTGAGGGGAATCAGGTGGCCACACAGGAGGTATATTGGGGGGCAGACAGGGTGGGCCTGAGCCAAGAATGGATGGGACTGTAGCCACCCAGGCTCACTTGTAGCTACACCACTTCCCTGAACTGAACCCTCAGAGAAGACCCCTGATTCTATCCCCCAGAGCAGACCCCTGAAATGATCCCCCAGTACCCCATCCTTCCCTCACCTCATCAACATCCCTAAGACATATCAAGACAGCCACCCAGGTACTGGTGTGAATAATGGCTGGCATCCAGATAACTTCTGACTGCCAGTCAAAACACAGATATTTAATTTTGGTGACCAGTTTGGGCCTAACATTGAATATCTGGGTATTCTGCCCACAGCTGTCAGTGTCCTTGAGATCATTGACCACAGCAGGCTGAATATTGTCTTTTATATACTTATGTATATGTAAAGCTGGCATTACTGTGGGCATCTGAATGTGGCAGGGACACACGTAACTTACAGTATTCAGTAACTTATATGTGCAAGTGGGACCCCTGCCCATGTCCTGCCTATGATCTGCCCTTGTGTTCACCCTTCCCCTTCCAAATATGCACTATGATATTTGCAGAATAGCAATTATGCACTCTGCTACTACTTGTATGGATACATGTATCCATACCCATGGAAGTGCTAGTATTCTAGACATTTATGCCTGCAATAGATATGGGATAAAAGTATCTCCCCTTCCCTTTTAACTTTCTTGTTGTTGTGCTGGGTTCAAAATAACATCTGCATCCACATGCATTAGTCTTGTGGAGGTACTGCTAGGGATCAGTCTGCCAAATAACCGCAATCATGCCTGATAAGGCATATTGACCCATAATGGTACGTCTTAGCTCCAGGGAGTGGGGGTGGGATCACATTGCAGGATGTTTGATTTGGGGGGATTGGCTCAGAGGGGACTGATCAGGGTGGACATGGATTGTAGATATACTGCCAGTAGTACGGCTGCACTTAACACCACCTCTAGAGCCTTTCCTCCTGGCCAGTTAACAATCAAAAGGTTGTATATGCTGTTTAAGTGTGGGCTAACAGCATAAAGCCAGTGGGAGGGAATGCCATGAAGGGAACTCTGGATACCTCTCAATAACAGATGACACATGAGAGAGAGAGAGAGAGAGAGAGAGAGATGACATCTGTCATGACACAAGGCCATCTTCCTGTGATAGATACCTGAGACCTATGTATTGCATCTGAACTAGCTATGGAGGATACCCTATGACAGGGGTGGGAATATAGGGGGTAAGGGGAGTGGAGAGAAATGGTTTGTAAAAAATACTTACTCGTGATCTCAGTCTGGTGAGATGTGTTCAGCTGATTGACACCCCACAAGACTCCTCATCAATATCTCTAGCACATTTATCTCCTAGTCAGTAAATGGATTCCCTTGGCCAGGTAGATATCTTTATAGTGCACCTCATTTTTCTCAAAATTTTCAGCTCTTTCATGTTTATATTTCAGTGGAAGATGCAATTAATCTTGTGGCAAATTGCTTCCCTCAGTTTTTGCTTCATTTTTTCAGCAGCAAAGGAACAGGGTATCTCCAACTCAGAAAAGATAGAGGAGGAGAGCTCTAGTTCTCTGGGGGAGGAGAGGGAAGAGGATATGCAGTCCTTCCAGCCCTGAAGCAACTGCCAGAGGATGAGGAGGAAGAAGGCCCTCCAGGCTTGGAGCAACTGCAAGTGGAGGAGGACAGCAAGATTAATAAGGTACCTTCCACCACCTCCCCCACCAAGAATTACCTGAATGTTTTGAGCAATGCAAATAACTTAAGAGCGGAGGAAAGTGCGGCATGCAAAATGGGCTTTACATGCTCAACACTTTCCACAGAGTTCTGAGGTCTAGGAGAGTAGTTCCATTCCAGCGACAACCATAGATATCACCCACGTGTATGCCTTATCAAATCCTATTGTCTATAGAAACATCTGTTACAAGTGTGCAACTTTGCTTTAGTTGTGTTCATTCATAGTTTAATGTGCTTTAAATTAATTTTGTTTGCACTTTTAGGTGCCTAAATAAACTGAATGCATATGCCTACTAAACATGCATAATAGAGTAAAGGACTGGAGGTATATGACAGAAACATTGAAATACCTGAAAAAGTATACATATACCAGAAGCAATACTGTTTTAGTGCAGAAAAAGTTTGTTTAAAATTTTATTGATGTTTTATAATGTTTTAGTTTGTTTTAAATATGTATCTGAAACTTTAACCCACTTAGATTTATTTAATAAGTAGAATATAAATTCTGTAAATAAATAAATACAAGTTTTCATTAAAATAATAATGTATACCTTGAATGCCATTCAAGAGGAGGTCCTACAGGGTAAAAATACAGGGGGAGCTATCTGATTCTTGGGGAGCATCTTGTGGGATGCCTCAGGGCTCCGCACTGTCTCCAACATTATTTAATATCTTGATGCAACTGCTAGCTCAAGCTTTAGAGAATTTTAATATTCATTACTGGATTTATGCGGATGACATTATCATTGTGTTGCCTTCTACTATGGGTAGCTCTGGGCATGAACAGAACGTTGTTAGGTGTTTGGAATTGGAGGATGCATGGGTTCTGTCTTACAAACTGAAACTAAATAAAGATAAAACTAGGTTTTATGGGTGAGTACTCCAGCAGTGTTGAGTGATAACATAATTAAGATTATCAACTGAACAGTAAAATTGGAAGGTTCTTCTAGAATTCTGGGTGTTGAGGTAGATAGTGAATTGTCGTTAGGAAACCAGGTTTACAAGGTAGCAAGAAACTCTTTCATGTTGTTCAGGAAATTGTGAATTATCTGTAAATGTTTTGATGTGTTGGTATTTACTTTGATGGTCCAGACTCTAGTACTCTTGCATTTGGACTATTGCAATTCTATTTACAGTAGTTGTTCTAAGATACTGAAGTCCAAATTGCATTGGGTACAAAACGCTGCAATATAAGATATATTTGCTATTGATGAGTATGAACATATCATACCTTTTCTGTCATGATTGTATTGGCTGCCTTTAGAAGCAACGTTTCAATTTAAACCAGCTGTTCTAGCTTTTAAGGCATTACATAGAGAACTCCCAGCTTATTTGATAGTTTGCTCCTCTTTTTTAAATCAAACCATTTTGAGACTTACTAGAAATCAATATTTGTTGAGCTTTCCTTCAGTTCAAGCAGTTAAGTATGAGAATATTGCAAGCTTCTTTTGTGTATCAGGTAGCATCATGTTGGAATTCTCTTCCCATTTCTATTATAAAGACAGCGGATTAGCAACAGTTTGGTAAATTGCTTAAGATGTTTCTATGTACTGTATTTTTTGGACTATAAGACGCACCGGACCATAAGACGCACCTAGGTTTTAGAGGAGGGAAATAGGAAAAAAAAAATTTGCTTTTTCCCTCCTCTAAAACCTAGGTGCTCCAGTGCGTCTTGTCCGAATTCCTCCCTCCAAGTTCGGGATCGACCTCAGGGTTACCTCCTCCCCCCTCCCCGGCCCTGTCACCACCTCTCCCCTTACTCACGCAATCTTCCCTGGTGGTCTAGTGACATCGGGGCAGGAAAAAGCCCCCTCTTTCCTGCCCAGCGCGCTGCTCTCCATTCTCCTGTATGCATTGCTGCCTGACGGTCTCGGCGAGATTCAAAATGGCCGCCAAGAATTGAAGTCTCAGCGGCCATTTTGAATCTCGCCGAGACCGTCAAGCTGCATACAGGAGGATGGAGAGCAGCGCGCTGGGCAGGAAAGAGGGGGCTCTTTCCTGCCCCCAAATCACTAGACCACCAGGGAAGATCGCGTGAGTAAGGGGAGAAGTGGTGACAGGGCCGGGGGGAGGGCGATCCTGAACTCGGAGGGAGGGAGGACGGGCAGCCTGCCAGCCGGCCAGCCGGCCAGCCAGCCAGCCAGCCAGCCAAATCTCTACTTTCGGACTATAAGACGCACCCCCCATTTTCCTCCCAAATTTGGGGGGAAAAAGTGTGTCTTATAGTCCGAAAAATACGGTAAGTAATATTTTTAGGGTTTGGAGTTATAATTAATTTGTTCATTTGAGGTATTTTTGATTTTGTAATTTCCTGAAGAATGCTTCAGTCTTAGTGCTACTTGCATTGAACTTTATAGCTTTTTGCAGGCTATAAGACCCTAGTGTAATGTAATATAAAAAGGTGGTGGGCAAAAAAAAAAAGTTATAGAATGAGATAAACACAACACCCACCCCCTTGATATTCAGCCAGCGGTTCTCAGTGTTTTGTTTTTAATGTAGATTGTCACTGGCTAAATTAACCCCCGATATCCAGTGTAGGGGTATGTTCAGGCACTGGCACTGAATATCAAGGGATATGAACCAGCGATAACTCCAGTGGCAGTCAGCAAAACACTGATCTATACTGACTGAATATCAGGCTCTCCATTTATACACTATGAATAAAATCTTTAGAGTAGCCTAATGATTAAAGCAGTAGGTTGAGAATCAGCAAACATAGGTTCAACTCTCACTGTTGATTTTTATGCTTTTGGGAAAGTCACTACCTTGTCTCAGTTACAAACCTAGATTGTAAAGTTCTCTGGGGACAGGGAAATATCTAGAGGCACACTTTCCAAATGACATCTAAATGCCATCAGAGACATCTATTGCAAAATGTCTAAAGTCAGAGAGTCATAATCAAAACCAAATATAAATATTTCCCGTGATTTGAAAATATGACAAATATACGTTTTAGAAACAAACATCTCCAACAAGTGCTGGAAAATGTCTCTGAAAAACAGTTCAGGGAAAACCGTCTGCAGCAGCATCAAGGTGTTACCATGGTACTATCTAGATGTTTCTATGACATGCAAAACTTCTATATATAGCACTGCAAATGGAGGAACATTCCTCATAGAGCAACATGTCATCTATGAGGAGACAGCCTAGCTATTCCCTAGAGGAAACTGAGCTCCTGGTGCTCCTGTGCCATATTTAAGAGGAACCACCACCTGCCACCACTTGTGGTCTCTATGAGGGCATGGAGAACAATCAGAGAGATCCTGAGAAGGTAAGTGTGCAACAGTGTCTCCAACGATCATAATATCACTCATGTGCAAGCACCAGGTTCACATGTACTGAGGTCATCTTGTTGCCCAGCATACACATGTTTGAGAGAAGAAAGGGGAAAAAATAACAGTGCTGAAATCACAAAGTACATAATACGTTCTGACAGGTTAGCATGGAGGCCCATTATTGTGTAGCACAATTCATGCTACACAACAATGTGGGACTGCACACATCTGCCCCCTTCCTTCCTCCATCCCAACCCTGGGCCATGCTCACATAGTGATGAGAATGTTGGCAGATGGTGACTACACTACAAAGGCACACCAGCCATACCCCATTGCCCATCTCCACCTGAAATCATTAGCACACACCCTGCACAGAAATACCACCATGCCACCCTCTGTCTCTATGGCCACCTCAGCTCACACAGCACCTATATCCATGTAATGCATACCCATTCCCTTAACCTCCACCCCAAATCTCCCTGGTGCCACGTGACTCAGCCTATGAGAGAAGGAGTGTAAAACATGGTAGTCCAAATAACATTGTATGTAATGCCAAAGAGACCCATCAGACACCCTACACCCATCATCTTAGCCAGTATCCATGTGGGGATTAGGGGATGGTTTGGAATGTAGAAGCATTAAAGGACCTGGACAGAACAATACAATGCAGGTCACAGTATGGGGCAGACTGACCACCTGTCTCACCTTTGAACTCTATAGCCATCTGTCCCCCGGGGAGGGGGGATCAGCTCTTTCTACAATGCTTATGCTGCCACCAGATATGTGGTGTGAGCAAATTCTGGAGTTGATGGGGCTGCATGGTCTGTGATGGAAGCTTTGGCCGACACATGGCATGCTGGACCCAACTCCAGCTCCATGATGGAAGCTGAAACCTGTTCGCATCACAGGTGTCCTTTGCCAAACATGCTAGGTATATTGGTGCCCTGCTGTAACCAGGAATTAGGCCACGTGTACTGATGTGGGCTACAATTAGCCTACTCAAAGGATTTCTCTTCTGTCCCTTACATCTTGCATCAAGAGATAAGCCCTATTAACCCCCATGACTCTGCAGCCCACACCCTTTTGACACATGGCATAGAGCTGCTCATAGTAAAGGTATGTTGTCTCGCAATAGCAATCTGCCAGGTAGCAGCCAGCGTATATTCATAAGTAGTGTCTATAGTTTACTCTCTGTTTACCATGCTTCCATACCCAGAAAAAAATATGGTTGAGGGCATTCTGATGCTTTCTATTGATATACTAAGGTACATTAGCAAGGAGGAAAGGGAAATAGACTATGAATAACTTTTGAGGATAATACATGAGTGATGAGGCAAATGAACCATTTGTTACATGTTTATTTTATCACAATATCAACAAGTCAGGTACTACACAGCAGGGGAGTTTCTCCATAGGAGCTACTAGCCTTTATTGTGGGATCAGTAGGCCACAGGCCAGGGGAACGGTGTAGGCAGCATGCCATAGCTACCTGCAGAGGATGAAGAGCCACAACTGTTATTGAATGACCCCCTCCTCCCAGAATATGCTTAAGAGCCTATAGAGAGTGGTATGGTCTGGTCCTAATGAATGTGGGTTGCAGGAATAGAGAGAAGCTTCAACTATGCAGGAATATGGAGGATTGTAGGAGTGAGTACACTGTTCTGGAAAATCTATATAAATAATTCTCACCTCCAACGTTCTGAACCTCACTGTGTGGCAGGGAAACACTGAAGCCCTGTAGTCTTCTAGGCTGTCAGCACCACTCACTCTCACTCTCATTCATAGACCCGCCCTCAGCCACGCCCCATCCACACATTATTCACAACCCCAGCATTCTAAATGTAAATTTGTAGTTGCAAGATCCCATGAGTGTCTGCCCCGCCCACGCGTCACAACGTGATGACATGAAGGGCGGGGCTATGACACTCAGCCAATCGCCAGTTCCACAGCGGCCTACACAGGGCCTACACCCCACCCCGACGCACAGCGACAAACACCTAGCTACGCAGGGGAAGGAGTGCCGTCTGAACACCTGATCCGCCGGGACCCCGAAGCTGCCGCCCTCCAAAAAAAAAACCCACCTGCACCCTCCCCACGCTGCCGTCCTGCGCCCTCCCGATGCTGCCGCAGGTAAACCTTGCTAGCGCCCGTTTCATTGCTCAGAAAAACGGGCCTTTTTTACTAGTAAATACATACAATGGTCCTCCATGAACCCTGCGAATGGGTGGGCACATGAGGAAAAGGGAGTGGGGGTCACCATACAAATATAGACGGAGCCAACTGAGGAGAGACATGAGATGCACAGCTGGAGAAAAAACACTTGATGGGGACCCCCGTGAAGTAGCTAAAGATAGGCAAGAGGTGCAAAGCTGGGGAAAAGCCACAAATGGGGACCCTTGACCCTGAATCCAGTGGAGAAGATGGTGCACAGATCCAATCCCAGGGTCTTTCCCCCTCCTCCCCCTTTATCTCCCTTGATGTTCCTCAATGGATAGTTTGTATCCAGCATATTCTGTTTGGTGCTACGTGATCAGTGAGTTGACAACACATATACAAGTAGGACTCTTCATTTTGCATTCATTACTTGGTGTATTTATTGACCCCTGATGCAGACGCTTTTTAGCGTCGAAACACGGCCTGTGTCGGGTCGTTATCTCTGATATAATAAAGACTGTTGGACTCACGTCTCCAGTGGTGAATCGTCTATTAGTCTCTACTTTTGCCTTCTGTGTTCCTCAATGGAGCCATCTGCTCCTGAAGTTCCCGTTCCAGCTTTCTGAAGTCATCTGCTGGCTGGCAATGCTCTGACTGACAGAAATGTTCTGGCCACAGTTCCAATAACATTAGCAGGGGTTACAGACTTGCAGATGTTCAAAGGGTCAGCAGTGGTGATGGGCTTAGTGCTATAGAATCTTTCAGCCGTTATGAATTCTTATTTACAATTAGCAGCTGTCTTTTAGACTAGCATATTCTACTATTCAGTGTTAAAGACTATCTGACAATCAACAATTTAGGGATTATAGTAAAAATGAACCCTCCCAAAAAATAACACAGTAATCCCCTACCCTCTCTAGCCTACTGGCAAATGTCCTGCTTGCTTCTTTGTGTGTTCTTTAAACTTCCAGTAGCAACTCCCCTTCATTAAGGCTTATTGACTGAGCTCCTGCAGCTGTGGAGAACAGTGAACAGTTTTCCACAAGTGTAAAGAAGCAAAAAACAATCAAACAAATATTTTGCTAACAGAAAAATAAACCTACAAAATACTTGGAGTTTCAGAATTATAGCCAAATTCAATGACAGTTTCCTTGTCAAACTCCCTTTTATGAAGTCCTGTTTGCCTGCCCCATTTTGCTTTTTACTTTATAGAAATGACCAGCACTACTGATGAAATTCCTTGTTATGGTACTGTTGTAGCTGTGCAGCAGAAATGTTCTGTTATTCGAATTTTCACATAAATGTGAAGATGGGTGCTTGAGGCAATGTGAATGTAGACTCTCCTAACTTCAAAGGATCTGTGAATGATTCTTACCCTGCTATTGCAATCCAGAAGTGCCTTATGCTTGGGGAGCAATTAAAGCTAAAATGTCAGTGAACTATTAAAAGAGTTCTACAGCTCACTGCAGGAACAGTCTTTTCAAATCCTCTCTGATACTTAAATGTACCTTGAGACATTACTGGTGGAGTGATTTTATATAGCTGGAGTTAGAAACGTGAAACTTCCTTTATGAGATTAACTGTTTTGAAATCGCAAATCCCAACATAGTTTTCATTTAATATAAATAATAGATATATTTGATGGTCATATATATATATATATAACCTCTGAGTTGGTTATAGATACATTTCATTGATCTCCACTTTGCAATTAGTGTTATTTCTTCAATAACTCTAATCCTTAGTGGCAGAGTACCAGGAGGGATTAACACATTCTTCTCTGCTGTTGTTTCAATACAATTACAGTGCTTATCCATTCTTCTTACCAACCCCCCCCCCCAAAAAAAAAAAAAAAAATAGAAGTATACTACCCTTAGGTTGCCAAAATTATTTTAGTGCAGTATAATGTCTAATTCTTTCACTTGCTGTATTCTCCTTTTTGCACCGTGAAAAAATAAATAGCCACATCATAATTAAAAAGGAGATCTCTCTACAGAGCTGCACTTAGCTTATGTCAATTTTACTTTCGCTGGATTGGAAAATATAGATGATCATGTTTTAAGGTATCTGTATAGAGTAGTATGTAAACAGAGGTTAGGAGAGACGTATGCTTGGATGAGGGTCATTTGCTCACAATTTTCTGTTGGCTAGTGGTATTGTCACTGCTATGAGACCCTCTGACGAGGTAAGTTCAGCATCACCAGTTTTAACACAGGAGCAACTTTTCAAAATGATTGCGTGTGCTAAACCCAGTGGAAATGATCCCTCTCTGAACTCACCAAGGGAGTTTTGTTCAATATTGAGCATGTTCAAGCACCCACAGCACCCATGGAATTGGCTCCTGTGGCTGTGAGGATCTAAGTTGCATACGTTGTTCCAGTGCCGTAGCGAGGGCGGCTGACACCCGGGGCGGGTTGCCGCTGCGCACCCCCCCCCCCGGGTGCAGCACAGCGCCCCCCCTTCAGCATGCACCCTCCCCCCCGGAGTGCATTCTTACTTGAATTAGAAAGTGAGGGGCGGGCGAGAGGGCCGATCCACCCCCGAGTGCACGTCGCTGGGAGCTGTGTCGGCTTTGCTGGTTCCCTGCTCTCTCTGCCCCAGAACAGGTTCCTGTTCTGGGGCAGAGGGAGCAGGGTACCAGCAGATCCGGCACCCCCCCAGCAGCGTGCACCCGGGGCAGACCGCCCCTGCGCCCCCCTTCCAATGCCACTGCATTGTTCAACAGTAGTTGAGGAGATGTGTGAAGCTGAGCCCATCCTACTGCCAGAGGTCTGACTCAGAAATTATAGAAAGGATAGGGTCTACCCTGCTGAACTCACAACACTGTCACTGATCCTAAGCCTAGAGGTAGAAGATGTGAAAGAAAAGAGCTGGGATCATGTGACAGGATGAGGTCCAGCACAGGAAAAAAAGGAACAAAAGATGCGTGTGATTTCTACCTGTGTGGTGAGGCTGAAAGCAGAATTTAGGAAACGTAGTGCAAAAGAAATATAGAATGGATAAGTTCTATAATAAATATATTTATTATATATGAAGCCCAATTTTGAATAGGTCATCTAGATAAAAAAAGGATGTCAAAGTTCACAATGTCTAGCCCATTTTTCAAAAGGCTCACTGGGGCTTGATGGTAATCAGCAAGAAACTGCTGGTTAGCTTGGGATCCCTTATGATCTCCTAAGTGCTTAACTTACCGTATAGAACATAAAAATATAAGAATAGCAATACTGGTTCAGATTAATCTAGTCCATCTAGCCCAAAATCCTGCTTCCAACAGTGACCAATCCAGATCACAAATATTTAGCAGAAACTCAATTTATAGCAAATAAAGGGAAATTAGTGGCTCCCCCATGTCTATCTCAATAGAAGACTATGGGATTTTCTTTCAGGTACTTGTCCAAACCTTTTTTAAACTCAGATAAGCTAACAGAGATGCTACCACATCCTCTGCCAATGAGTTCCAGAGCTTAACTATTAATTGAGTGAAGAAATATTTCCCCCTATTTGTTTTAAAAGTTCCATAGTCATTGTACTTTTTGAAAGAGTAAAGGAGTGTGGTAGCCGTGTTAGTCCACTCTTAAGGTTTTCAATAGAAATCAAACAAAATAAAACATGGAAAAGAAAATAAGATGATACTTTTTTTTATTGGACATAACTTAATACATTTCTTGATTAGCTTTCAAAGGTTGCCCTTCTTCGTCAGATCGGAAATAAGCAAATTTGCTAGCTGTCAGCTGTCAGCTAGCACATTTGCTTATTTCCGATCTGACGAAGAAGGGCAACATTCGAAAGCTAATCAAGAAATGTATTAAGTTATGTCCAATAAAAAAGGTATCATCTTATTTTCTTTTCCATGTTTTATTTTGTTTGATTTCTATTGATAACTGAAAGAGTAAAAAAATTGATTCACTTCTACTCGTTCTACATAACTCAGGATTTTGTAGACCTCAATCATATCTCCTCTCGGCCATCTCTTTTCCAAGATGAAGAGCACTACACTGTTTAACATTTCCTCATATGAGAAGAGTTGAATGGGTAGATGTGAAGCATCTGTTTACGCTTCCCCAAAATACTAGGACTAGGGGACATGCAATGAAGCTACAAAGTAGTAAATTTAAAATGAATTGGAGAAAAGTTTTCTTCACTCAACGTGTAATTAAACTCTGGAATTCATAGGATAGCGGAGTTTAAAAAAGGTTTGTACGACTTCCTAAAGGAAAAGTCCATAGACCATTATTAAATGGACTTGGGGAAAATCCACTATTTCTGGGATAAGCAGTATAAAATGTTTTGTACTTTTTTGGGATCTTGCCAGGTATTTGTGACCTGGATTGGCCACTGTTGGAAACAGGATGCTGGGCTTGATGGACCTTCGGTATGTCCCAGTATGGCAACACTTATGTACTTATGTACTAGGAGCTCCATTACCTTTATCATTTTGGTTGTTCTTCTTTGAACCTTTTCTAATTCTGCTATATCTATTTTGAGATACGGCAACCAGAATTGAACACAGTGCTCAAGGTGAGGTCACACCATGGAGCGATACAGAGGCATTATAGTATTCTTGTTCTTATTTACCATCCCTTTCCTAATAATTCTTTAGCATCCTGTTTGAGCAGAATATTTCAGCGTATTGTCTACAATGACAGATCTTTTTTTTTTCGATGTTGACTCTTAAGGTGGACCCTAGCATCAGGTTACAATGATTTGTACTATTCTTTCCAATATGCATCCCTTTGCATTTGTCCACATTAAATGTCATCTGCCATTTGAATGCCCAGTCTTCCAATTTTCTAAGGTCTTTCTGCAATTTTTCAAAGTCTGCATATCGTTTTAACCAACTTTAAACAGTTTTGTATAATCTGCAAATGTAATCACCTTACTTGTCATTAAGATTTCCAGATAATTTATAAATATATTAAATAACACCTGACCCAGTTCAGATCCCTGTGGCACTCCACTATTCACCTTCCTCCATTGAGAAAAACGACCATTTAATCCTATCCTCTGGTTTCTGTACAATAACCAATTCCTAATCCACAACATAACATTGCCTCCTCTCCCATGACTAGTAAATTTTCTCAGGAGTTTCTCATGAGGAGGAACTTTGTCAAACACTTTCTGAAAATTTTTGATATACTACAACCATGCCTTAAAGAAAACATCATCTTACTTGCTGAGATAAAAGGGGGCCTCGGGGCACAGCAAAACCTTGTGTGCTGATGCCACAGCAGGGGTCCTTTTACCGCAGCTTGGTAAAAAAAAAAAAAACTCCTCAATGCAAGTTATAGATTTTGCAATCTACACATGTAAGTACTGGCAGTTATGTGTGTAAACACAGAATTTTTGCAAAATTGCATATCCAAGAGGAACCAATTAAGGAGCCAAGCTCCTAATCTCAAACATCTTATTCTGAGTGATAAGCACAAGTTTCCCCTCTATCGCTCCTCCAATGAATGACTGACTTGAAGCAAGCGTACATGCTAAACAGAGAAATTATTTTAGCCATACATGTATTGCTATTGCAATATAGGAAACAGCTCTCTGGCTGGTGTATAATAACTTAAATTCTATAACGGAACCTAGTTGCCTAGTTTCCTTTCAAAATAATTCCTATCACACATCGTAAGGATACCTAAATAGAAACACCTAGTTATACAGCTGCCCCCAGAATGTCCATATTGGCAAGAAATATATATTCTGAATTACTTTGAAAATATTGTATTGCCTGCATTTCATTCTATAATATTAAAAATGCCTGTTTGAAGGTTCAATAATTTTAGAATTTGATTTTGGCTCATGCCTTTTCAGTGTAGCTTAAGGTGAGCTATGTTCAGGCACAGTCAGTATTTACCTGTCCACCAAAACATCAGTGGGTTTTCAGCCTGCTGTTCTTACAATTAGATTACTCCTCCAATCTCACTTTTGGAATTGCCTTTCTAGCACATCTGACAAATGTAGAGACAGTTTAAAAGCAAAACTGTCAGCTACAAAACAACATTATTTAATGCACAAAATCACAACAAATATAATAGGAGTACAAAACAACTTAAACAAAAATTTGCATGAGAAATGCCTACATCTATTTTCCTAAGTATACACCTTCAGTTAACTGAGTCTGATTCTCACTGCAGCTCCTTGTGACTCTGGGCAAGTCACTTAATCCACCATTGCCCCTGGTACAAAATAAGTACCTGAATATATGTAAACCACTTTGAATGTAGTTGCAAAAACCTTAGAAAGGCGGTATATCAAGTCCCATTTCCGTTTCCCTTTATCTTAAAGAATTAGACTGCAAAAGTCAGGTGTTACAGCTTTACTAAAAGATGAGCATTCATCTTCTTGCTGAGAAAAAAAAAACTGGTTTTATCTAAATAGTTTATAAAGAAGCATGGAGAAGCTCCAAAACTGAGGGGTCCTTTTACAAAAGCACGCTGAAAAATGGCTTGCAGTAGTGTAGGAGTGGGTCAGTGGTGTGCTGAAGCCGGCTCGCACCCATTCTGCAGAGCCAGTTGTTAATTGTTGAACAATATAGGGAGCCAGTTGTTGTGCTCTCAGCTGGGAGTGGGAGTGGGACTTGAATGGGGTTTTTTTTTTCACAAAGCAGGAGGCTGGAGGCAGCATGCCCAAACACACCAGCTGTCACCTGATATTGGTGCATGCCTGGTGTGTGGCAACCCTGCCTCCTCCTGCTGCACTGCAGGCAACAGATTTCTCTGCTCCTGGGCTGGCTCACTCACCTCAGCGCTCCTGATCATAGCCCAGCTGGTCATGGAGCTGTACCATCCAACCTCAGAGAGGAGAGGCCAGCTGGCTGCTGGACTGAACTTGCTACAGCATTACCCTCCGCCTCTGGTAAGAATTGATGCACTGCTCCATCCATTTAACTTTTTGTCCTCTTCAGTTTCTTCCCTCTGGCATCCACTCTACCCTCCCTCAACCTCTCCCCCTCCCCCCCCCCCCCCAGTCCTGGAACCAAACTGTTAGGGTCCTACCTGCAGGCAGTGGTTAGGACAGGATGCCAGCCTTGGGGTTTAATGAATATAACATAGGCAGCCGAGACCCCTCGGGCCTAGCAATTTACAGTATTTCACTATCCCAATAATACACCACACACGATATTTTGTTAAATGTGGCACAATATTTTGGCCGCAGCTTTTATTTTGTGATACAGAAATTTATACAATATGGGCATACCCAAGCCATTTCAGCCTCTGGCTCATTTACCCCACGCCGAGTCCGCCGCCTTAGCAAGACTGGCCAGTCGTTAGCCAAGCTCCCCGCCGCACAGCAAGGGGGCCGTACCTTAAGCGCAACTACCAAGCTGCCTAGCTAATAACCTCGGGCTTGGGTACCCCGCCAACGCTGCGACAATAGGTACATAAGTAGTTCTCACATATACTGGGGAGGGTGGGGCTGGGTGCAGTCTGCTTGGCCTGGCCGCCGGAAGAGGATGTCCAGGCTCCTTCGGGCGTCTTTTAACCCCTTCGCTGGCTCCTCCTGTTACCAGCGGGGTGCCTCGCAGTGACAGGCTCCGGCACCCCCCCTTTTGCGCCTCCTTTGCTCTTCTCGGCGCGCATGCCCGTCGGGGCACGGCGCCATGTTATCTTCGGCTCCATGCACCCTGCATGGCACTGCGCCTTACTTTAACATAGGCAGCCGAGACCCCTCGGGCCTAGCAATTTACAATATTTTACTATCCCAATAATACACCACACACGATATTTTGTTAAATGTGGCACAATATTTTGGCCGCAGCTTTTATTTTGTGATACAGAAATTTATACAATATGGGCATACCCAAGCCATTTCAGCCTCTGGCTCATTTACCCCACGCCGAGTCCGCCGCCTTAGCAAGACTGGCCAGTCGTTAGCCAAGCTCCCCGCCGCACAGCAAGGGGGCCGTACCTTAAGCGCAGCTACCAAGCTGCCTAGCTAATAACCTCGGGCTTGGGTACCCCGCCACCAGGCCGGGGTAACTCAGCTTGCCCCGGCCCGCCCCCCCCCCCCCCCCCCCCAAAGCTGTGGCCTGGTGTGCCAAAATTAAATTCTCCAATAACCCCAGCAAATCATTGTTAAATAGGTCGTTTCCAATGGCTGAAAAGTGAGTGCCATCCTTCCAGAAGTATCCTTTACACATGTCATCTGCCCATTCGTGCGTGATCTGCCAACCGCCCCTGCGTACCACCTAAGAAGCAATCTGTCTGTTTACTTTCTTTCTGGGTCTGCCCCACAATTTAGCGCTTCTGTGTATCCATCTGGGCAGTATGTCGGACCAGACCACAGTAGCGTGGGGAAAAAGGTGAGAGACTATTGCTAGTTCACGCTTCGCTGCCTGAACTACCTCCAAGCAGGAACGAGTTCCGAAGTCGTTCCCGCCTAGGTGTATGACTACGGCTGCTGGAGTGGCCAATGTGTCTGCTTTGCGCCGTAATAGTGCATCCAGCTGGTGCCATTTCATACCTCCAATTCCCATCCAATGGATTTGCACTCCTCTTACGGCAAGGCCTAAATGGCAGCCACCAGGCCTTATTGCCGCTCTGCGCGCAGCCCACTTAATGTAAGAGTGACCGACAATCCATATCATCTGTGACCCTGCAATATAGAATAGCATGCATGTTACATGTTTGCAGGGGGGCCCTGGTGTCGAAGAGACTGCTCCCTGATGTATAGTTTGTACGCTGCTGACTTCCATCTCCCTAACTTTTTAATGGATGGAGACGGGAAGCCTAAGGATGCTGCACAGGTGGCGGCTCCTATCCTAAAGGAATGCGTTCCGTATCTCCCCGGGTCCCGCCCTGCCTTAGTCAAGCATTGGCGCAATACTGCCGTGAATTGGAAGAGGGTGAGAGGGGAGCTATCTAGGTGCACTAATAGGGTATCGCTCCCTGCAGGCCTCAGCGTGAGGTATTCTCTGACGTTTGCTACGGGGCAAGTACTGAGCGCTTCCACCTGGGTGAGGGTGATAGTTTGCCCCCTGCCCAGTTGGTCTGTTTTAGATTTGCTGATAACGATCTGCAGTGTGTTGCCCAATATCGTGACCTCGCTGTATTTCAGCCCGGCCCTGCTCGTGCTTTTCTTGGATGGGGCTACCAATTCGCATACTCTCAGGGCCCCAAAGAAGGCCAGTGTAAATGCTGCCTGGAAAAGTCTGGTTTCATAGTTGGATTTGCCTACGCTTTCTAGCGCATGCCATATTTCCAGCAGCAAGTCATGCGTGATTGGTAGCCTCCAATCTGGTCTGGCTCCGCGTTCTCGCCGCCACCCTCCTAATATTTTTTTGATTATGAATCTATTTTTTGGGTCGCCCCATCCTGCTACCTTCATAAAGAAGGAGAATGCTGTCAGCTGTCTGGCTACTGAACTGTGGGTCCCCCCTGCCCGTTTCGCCTGGACAATGTAATCTGTAATTGCGCTGTCGGGCACCGGGCCTCCCTGCCATCCTTGTGCACACAAGAAGGAGCATACTCTTTGGTATCCTGCTGTGTAAGTCGTCCGTGTTCTTGGCGCTAAGGACTGTTTCAGCAGTTGCCATGCCTCGGGGCTCCGAAGCTCCATAGGTAATCGGGCACAGTCTCTCCCATTGCTGCCGCTTGTGGCGCTAGTTTCCTGAAGACTTCCCACTTTGAACGAGAAAGAGCATCAGCAATTGGGTTGTTTGCACTTGGTACATGCTTCGCGCGCAGCAATATGTTGCTGAATAAACACACCTTGACCAGTTCGCGCGCTAAACCTACAATTAATGGGCATCGCGCAGTGTGCCTATTTATTATGTCTACAACTGCTCTGTTGTCTGACCAAAACACTACCCTCCTATTGCTGAGCTTTGCCCTCCATATTGAGACTGCCACTACTATTGGGAAAAGTTCCAGGAAGGTGATATTTTTTGTGATGGCCCGCTCTTTCCAGCTAGGCGGCCATACATCTGCGCACCATGCCCCTTGGAAGTAAATTCCAAAACCTACGCCCCCTGCCACATCGGTATATAGCTGCAAGTCAGCGTTAGAGATTGGTGCATCTAGCCAGACTACTCTGCCATTGAAGTGTCTCAGGAACAGGTCCCATACCCTGAGGTCGTCCTTCATGCCCCTTGTCAGTCTGATGTGATGTGACGGTTTGCGCACCCCGGACATTGAGCTGGATAACCTGCGCAGGAAGGTCCTACCCATGACGATAACTCTGCAAGCAAAATTGAGGTTGCCTACCACTGACTGCATTTCCCGCAATGTGACCTTCTCTCTGCTCATCAAGCTGGCTATTATCGTTTTTAACTTGTCAATTTTTTCGGAGGGCAGCCGAGAAACCATCTCGCAAGAGTCCAGCTCAATGCCCAGGAACTGTAGGCGCATACAGGGACCCCAAGTTTTTTCTTTAGCTAGGGGGATACCGAAGGACTCTGCGATTGCGCGGAAATGAGTGAGTGCGGACTGGCATGTTGGCCTGTCTGCTGGACCAATGAACAGGAAGTCGTCCAGGTAGTGTATGATGTTCTTGGTCCCTGATGCTCTTTCCACCACCCAGTGCAGAAATGAACTGAAACATTCAAATAAGGAACAGGATACTGAACAGCCCATGGGCATGCATTTATCGTAGTAGTATTTTCCTTCGAATTTGAAGCCTAATATGGGGAAGTTGTCGGGGTGTACCGGCAAGAGTCGAAATGCGGACTCGATGTCAGCTTTGGCCATGAGGGAGCCTTGTCCTGCGTTGCGCAGCAACTGGACCGCCATGTCAAAGGTGGCATACTGTACTGAAATTGCCTCCGGGGGGAGGAAATCGTTTACCGAGTCGCCGACCGGATATGATAGATTATGAATGAGTCGGTATTTTTGGGGTTCCTTTTTGGGGATGATTGCCAATGGGGACCCGATGAATCGCTCGAAAGGCATATACTGGTATGGGCCCGCAACCCTTCCTACGCTCACCTCTTTATCGATGCGTGCCTTTGCTTCGAGGTGCAGTCTTCTCACTGAGGGGGAATTTCTAGTTGCTCTTCTTGAATGTGTGCCAAAATATGGAATTCTGAAACCATGTGCAAAACCGTCTTCAATTATGCCTGCATCTCCCCTCCTCGGGTAATGCACCAACCATGGCCGCATGGTGGGTAAGTTGACCGGAGAGGGGGCTAAACTCCTGTGATCTGTGCTATGGTTGGGCGGCGGGTCTGTCTGGGGCTTTTTTAATGCATTTGATGGCTGGCTGTGGGGCTCCGCACGTGGTGCATACATGTTTGTATTTACAGTTTGTTTGGATACATGCGGCACGGTTGAATCGCCAGCACGCCCCCTCTTGGTGCCCCGACGCTCTCCCAGGGCCGCTTGGCCCACCAGCACGAAAGGGTCTGCTCTGGGTGGCGGCTAGTGCGCCCCTATTTGTCATGTTGTGTAACCACAAGTCTACATCCTTCCACCCCCATCCTAATGCGGGGCATTCGTCCATCCTGTCCCTGTATTCCTCGTCATATTTTAGCCATCTATGTCCCTCATAATCCTTGTAAGCCTGTACTATGTTGTGGGCATAAGCTAGCATTGGGCTGTATTGGGTGGGATCGGCATGTCCTGCTGCATCGATTACCCTGAGGAAGGCCCATAGCCAGTTAACAATTGACTTTGGCGTGCCTTTGTCTCGTGTGTATGTGTTCTCTTTTGTGTCTTTCTTTCTTTTCTTGTCCTTTCTTCTACCTTCCAGCACTCTAAATATATCAAAGTATTTCCTATTCTTTATCTTTTTCCTGGTGGCTTTAGGTACTAATCTCCATATGTGCGGAAGTGCTGCTAGCAGTGGGGGACGGTCGTCCCTGGTACTTAGTACCGCACCCCCGGCATTCTGCGCTTCATCGTCCTCATCTGAGGAAGAGGAGGACGATGAGGACGATGAATCTGAGCTGCTCTCACTGTCTGAGCTGCTTTGCCTGCTCTTTTTCTTTCCTTTCTTTTTCTTTTTCTTTTTTCCTTTCTTGTCTGATGCGGGCTCTACTTCTTTGTTTGCAGCGTTTTGTCCCCCACTGCCCCCCCCCCCCCGCTCTCTGTGTGTGTGCTCTGCTCCCCCCCATTTCCGGCCACACTCCCCGCTACTCTGCCCGTTCCCTCCCCCAAAATTGTATTATTCACAATCATATCAGCATTTACAGTCTCGTGCCCATGCACCCCGCTGGACGTACCTGCGTGCTCCAGCAGCGGTGCTCTGTCCGTGTGAGCAGGTTCCTGCCTTGGGATATTCTGTGCAGGGCCCCTGTAGCTCGGGTCTGGGGTGCCCTGGGCTAGAGCGGGTGCTGAGTGCTGTGCAGCCCATGGCGCCTGCCAAGTCTGGTGAGGAGGGGGGCCAAAACCTGGCCATGGCCCGCAGCATGGAGGATGCTGCGGGTATCCCCAGCCCGTGCCATGTGGCCACGCCTGGTGCTGACTGTGTCCCCCCGCCCTCCCTGGACTGTCGTGCTCCCGAGGTAGGGCGCCCTGCCCCGCTGCGCATGGTGGCGTCCAACCTGCGCTAGTCGTCGGGTGCGGCCAACTGCCTGTTCCGCCTGGTCTCTGTTGTAGCTGGATGGTCTCTACACCGTTGGCGGTGTCACTCGGTGTTCCCGGGGCCTTCTTCTTGCTTCTTTTCTTCATCGTTGGTGTGGCCGTTGCTGCGAGGGTGGCTTGTTCTGCTGCTTTCTTGCCACTTTGCTTTCTTTGACCTTTTCCTTTTTCTCCGCTGGCCGCCAGCCGCTTCCTCCCTGCTGAGTCAAGCGGGTCAGTCACGCATGCGGCTGTCTCGCCATCGTGCTCTTGTTGTGCGCTGTGCTCTTCCTCCACTCCCATTTCTCGCTCGGGATACACTTCGGCAGCGTCTGCTTTTGCCGTCGTTTCCATGCTGGACGAGGAAGGGGCGGGTGATGATGTCGACACCACGGGATCTAAATAAACTTAAAAGATAATCAGTTAGGGTTCACACATACCTTACAACGTTTCGGGACCATGGGTCAATTTTTGGCAGACAATGGAAAAGGTGCCAGCCCTCAGTACCCCCAAGTACCCCCCCAAGAAAGGCCCTACTTATAACCCACAAAATATCACAGCGTTACCTGTGGCTAATATATAAAACTGGTAAAGAGAAAATAGAGATTTAAAACCAAAACCATCAGGAATTAAAATGTATAACCCGCAAATTATCACAACGTTCCCTGTGGCTAATATATAAAACCGGTAAAGAGAAATTAGAGATTTAAAACCAAAACCAACAGGAATTAAAATGTCTACACACAAATTTTCCAAAACAATGAATCTCGGCTACTCTGAATTGTATATCTGCCCTCTGCTGCCCTCTGCTGGCCAACCCCGTCTTGCATCGCCTGTCTGAGAGCAAGTAGATCATGACTCCAGGGATAATAGCCGCTGACTTTAAAGCACTTTCAGCTAAAGGTGGATAATATATTTTTTATTTCTGTTACAGGTTTGCACTTGATAACTCGTGGGAAATAGCCATTATGGTGATTATAAACCCCATAAGGGGATGGATAAGGATTTCAATGTGGAGGTGGGAGGGACATAGGCTGCCTGGGCCTATCGCAATGCTTTTTGGTGCTGATAGGACCCGATTCATGTGCACACCGGCTGTTCTTACCCAATGGGATGCACAGGGGGCCAGGAAGAAAAATGCTCGTGGTTGTTCAGCAAGAAGGAAAGGGGGTACTTTAACTTTATGTCCTGCCCCCGTCGCTAGACGGATCCCCCCCACCGATAGCCCAGCGCGAGCCGAGCGTGTGCACCACGGGGCCGCAATCAGTTGTTTTTTTTTTTTGCCGGCTTACGTAGCTAGCCCTGCTGCCCCACACTCCTCCTAGTTATGCTCTCGCCCCGTCTGCACTCACCGTATTCGATGCTGCTTGGGACTGGAGTCGGGACCGGAGCTACCACCCGCGTGGCTGCTGCTAAGGCTCGCTTGCACGAGGTAGGTCGCGATGCAGTCTGCTTGGCCTGGCCGCCGGAAGAGGACGTCCAGGCTCCTTTGGGCGTCTTTTAACCCCTTCGCTGGCTCCTCCTGTTGCCAGCGGGGTGCCTCACAGCGACGGGCTCCGGCACCCCCCCTTTTGCGCCTCCTATGCTCTTCTCGGCGCGCATGCCCGTCGGGGCACGGCGCCATGTTATCTTCGGCTCCGTGCACCCTGCATGGCACTGCGCCTTACTTAACTCACATTTTTTACCTGGTCAGTGCACAGAACTCCAGCTGTGTCCTTTCTGTGGCCAAGCAGCAGACAATGGAGATGTTATCTTTAGAGCCAGGCTGCAGATACCAGATTTGTAATTTGAATATGTGTAAACAGGTTTTAAAGTTTGTGGTTTTGCTGTTTCAATTGCATTCCTGCCTTGAGCAGTGGATTGAAAAAATGGGTTACAAAGGCCAGAATGAAATTATTGTAGTTTTTTTTTTTTATGGTGCCCTGCTTGGGGCATCTTATGAGATACAGTCATAAAATCCTATCTGCAGGACAAAATTGAGCAAAGGAAAGGAGATGCAGTGGATAAAAGAATTGGAGAACTAGGCAGATTATGTATAATGTTAGCTCACATCAGACTGAGGACTGGAAAGCAGTTGCTTGCATTTCAGATGAGAGCATGTTGCAGAGGTGGGACATGGGAAGGGAAGAGGCTCAGAAACACCTGGTAGTGATCTAGTGGAAGGAAACCAAGAAAGAAAAAAACGGGAAAGCACAGTGTGGTAGAGAGAGAACACATCTTGAGCACTGTGTGCTGTTTTCTCTTTGCAGTACCTGAGACTGTGTAAGAGTGCTTCTAGTCAGTAAATGAAGTTGATGTGAACAAGGAGTCTCAGAACAGCTGTGTCCATGTGCCTGACAGTCTTAGGGTTATGCCACTGTGGCTAATGCCAGTTGGAGGCAAAGGTAATGAAGAAGCTGACTCTCAGTGCAACCATCACAGAAACAGAAGTCCTAGAGTCTTGGTTCCATAATTTGAATGAGATATTTGGGTCATCATCTCATCCCAGGTCATCATGAAGGGACTGATCGAGTCCTGGTATTTTCTTCCTTTCTTGCACAGAATTGTAGTTTTCATTTGAAGGAGTAGCCTAATGGTTAGTGCAGCAGACTTTGATCCTAGCAACCAGGGTTTAATTCCCACTTCAGTGCCTTGTGACCTTGGGCAAGTCACTTAATCCTCCATTGCCCAGGTACAATCCCCCCACTTAGATTGTGAGCCCTCTAGGGACAAAGTACCTGCATATAATGTGTACAGTGCTGCGTATGTCTAGTAGCGCTATAGAAATGATTAGTAGTAGTAATATTTAAAGGCAGGGCGGCAGCAGGAAGGAAACGAGGGCTATCGGGGAGCTAGCAGGCAGGAGATGATGGACGACTTGGGAGTGGGGGGCTGAAAGAAGGCTGGAAATGTAGGCTACTGGCAGGGGGGGAGAGAGGAGAGAATCACTGGGTATGGGTGGCTGGGGGGGCAGGAGAGAGGAGAGAATCGCTGGGTGGGTATGGATGGCTGGAGGGGGGGCAGGGGAGAGGAGAGTTGATGGACATAGATAGAGGAGAGGGAAGGGAGAGAGAAGAAATGCTGGACATAGATGGAGGGGAGGGAAGAGTGAGGAAGGAGATGAGATGAGGGAAAAGGAAGAGAGGAGAAAAATTGCACATGGATGAAGAAAATAGGCAGAAGCTGGATCCACTGGACAGTCAAATCTGTGGAGGACCCAGCTTTTACTTATGGATGTAGGACAAGAAATGAAGAAGAAAGGCAGAAAGTAAAGAAATAAATGGAAAGGAAGCCCTGGAAACTGAGTTAAGAGGACAGATAGCAGCAGAATTGGATACTGGCCCAGCATGATCAGAAAAACAAAGTCACCAGACATCAAAGGTAGAAAAAAAATCATTTTATTTTCATTATAGTGTTTGGAATATGTCCACTTTGAGAATCAGGTGCTCAACATTAAAAGTTTATATTTATTTACTTATTTATGGCATTTTATCCCACATTAAACATGAATTAGATTGGAACCTGGGATCATCTAATTTTATTTTTTTTCTGGAGTAATGCATTGACCCCCCCTCCCAGGCTCTCTCCCCGGCTATAGCCAGCTCTGCAATTTGGGGGGGGCGCAGAGGTGGACAAGGGGTGAAGAGGTGGACATGGGGGGGGGCACAGAGGTGGACCAAGGAGAGAGCCTGTTGTTAAACTTTTACCAGCACACCACTGGAGTGGGTTTGGGGTGCACACTCATCCATTTTTTTAGCACACCTATAAAAAAGCCTTTTTTTTGCCGAAAATGGACATGCAGCAAAATGAAAATTGCAGCGCGTCCATTATGGGTCTGAGACCTTACTGCCAGCCATTGACCTGGTGGTAAAGACTCACACTGTAACTGAGCGGTAATGACTTACGTGCGCCAAATGCCACCTGGTGAGTGTCCGTTACACACACCCATAAATAAAAAATATTTTTCAGATGCGCGTATCGGACATGTGCCAAAAATGAAATTACTGCAAGAGCCATGTGGTAATCTGGTAGTAACTCCATTTTGGTACGCACTGGGTGTGGTAGACATGTGGCTTAGTAAAAGGACCCCTGAACCTTGTCCAGTCTATTGCTGGATCCTTCAGCTCTTGAGGCAGTTGAGCCCTAGAGGCTCCCCACTTATCTCACTGACATTCTCTGCACAGAAGCCTAAGAAAGGAAAGGGAAATGGCATACTGCCTGTCTGAGGTTTTTGCAACTACATTCAAAGCAGTTTATATATATTCGAGTACTTGTTTTGTACCAGGGGCAATGGAGGATTAACTGACTTGCCCAGTGTCACAAGGAGCTGTAGTGGGAATTGAACTCAATTCCCCAGGATCAAAGTCCACTGCACTAACCACTAGGCTACTCCTCCACTAGCAACAGTCCATGTAGAAGCCTGCCCTTGCAAAGGTAGACTTCTGCATGGAATGTTGCTAGTGGAATAGCTACATTCCATGTAGAATCTCAAATAGGGAAAGGGAAATGGAACTTGATGGAGTGGCCTAGTGGTTAGGGTGGTGGACTTTGGTCCTGGGGAGCTGAGAAACTGAGTTCAATTCCCACTTCAGGCACAGGCAGCTCCTTGTGACTCTGGGCAAGTCACTTAACCCTCCATTGCCCCATGTAAGCTGCATTGAGCCTGCCATGAGTGGGCAAGCACAGGGTACAAGTGTAATAAAAATATACAGCCTTTCTGAGGTTTTTGCAACTACATTCAAAACAATTTACATATATTAAGGTAATTATTTTGTACCAGGGGCAATGGAGGGTTAAGTGACTTGCCCACAGTCACAAGGAGCTGCAGTGGGAATTTAACTCAGCTCCCCAGGATCAAAGTCCAATGCACTAACATAGTAGATGACGATGACGGCAGAAAAAGACCTGCATGGTCCATCCAGTCTGCCCAAGACAAACTCATATGTGTATACATTACCTTGAATTTGTACCTGTCCTTTTCAGGGCACAGACCATATAAGTCTGCCCAGCAGTATTACCCGCCTCCCAACCACCAGTCCCGCCTCCCATCACCGGCTCTGGTACAGACCGTATAAGTCTGCCCTCCCCTATCCTCGCCTCCCAACCACCCCCCTCTTCCCCCCAACTGCTCCACCACCCAATTTCAGCTAAGCTTCTGAGGATCCATTCCTTCTGCACAGGATTCCTCTATGCATATCCCACGCATGTTTGAACTCCGTTACCGTTTTCATCTCCACCACCCCCCGCGGGAGGGCATTCCAAGCGTCCACCACCCTCTCCGTGAAAAAATACTTCCTGACATCTTTCCTGAGTCTGCCCCCCTTCAATCTCATTTCATGTCCTCTCGTTCTACTGCCTTCCCATCTCCGGAAAAGATTCGTTTGCGGATTAATACCTTTCAGATATTTGAACGTCTGTATCATATCACCCCTGTTCCTCCTTTCCTCCAGGGTGTACATGTTCAGGTCGGCAAGCCTCTCTTCATAAGTCTTGGAACGTAAATCCCATACCATCCTCGTAGCTTTCCTTTGCACCGCTTCCATTTTTTTAACATCCCTTGCAAGATACGGCCTCCAAAACTGAACACAATACTCCAGGTGGGGCCTCACCAACGTCTTATACAGGGGCATTAAAACCTCCTTTCTTCTGCTGATCACTCCTCTCTCTATACAGCCTAGCAATCTTCTAGCTACCGCCACCGCCTTGTCGCACTGTTTCGTCGCCTTCAGGTCCTCAGATACTATCACCCCAAGATCCCTCTCCCCGTCCGTGCCTATCAGACTCTCTCCGCCTAACACATACGTCTCCCTCTAGTCTAACCACTAGGCTACTCCTCCTCTCCCCCTGAAGGTTTCCATATCTGCAATGGGTGCATGGAAGTCTGGATGAGCCCCAAAACTGAGCCCTGGGGTCCCACCTCCTTCCTGCTGATGTCAAATTATTGTTACAATAGTTTGAATTCTATTTAGGAATTCATTTTATTATTGCAATCACTCATTGCATTATTCCAACCTGTTTAATATGTTAGTGAAAGAGGAGGTATAGGGTTAGGATTATGCTTTTTTTAGGTAAACCGTTAATTACTTGTTTATGCATTTCTATGCAATGTAAATATTATGATGACAACCAGAAAGTCATTTACCAAGTAAAAATTGCATTTACGTGTGAAAATTAATGATTTCAATATTTCCCAGCTTGTCTGGGAGTAAAAGCATGCTTATTCTTTATTGAAAAACTTCAACAATTATGGCGTTGAATTATTCCCAAATCTAGCGGTGATATTGTAACTTACAATATAAGTACTAGATGAGTCCTGGGAATAATGATGGCAGCAATAATGAAATAATGAAAGCAGCAATAGGGCATAGGCAGTAAATTATTTCTAATAATCTTTGGCAATTGTTTTCAATAGCGTTTGCTATTGTTTCGTGTGAAAGAAAATGGAGGCAAACTCCATCTACTGGATTCAACCCATATATGGACTATATAGGCTATTATCCTCTCCTGTTCTTATTGTAACCTCCTTGGGGCCAATGGTGGGGTCAGGGGAAGAGAGATGGGATTGCATGATGAATGGGGAAAAATACAGGCAAAGGGGAGGAGGAGAGAAAGTCAGGATAAAACTGGATGCTGAAGGTGAGAGACAGAGTGATATGATGAGGAAGAGAGAGGTGATGTTTGATGGAGAGGGGATTAAAGCAACAGTGAAGTGATTTTGGATGGGGGGATGAGAGAGAGACAGATCCTGGATGGCTGAGGGGAGGGGAGGGGGAAGGGGGTACTGCATGGAAGAGAGAGAGAGAGAGAGAGAAAGTTTCCTGGCCTGAATGAGGATGAGACATGGGACGATGTTGCATGATGAGTGGGGAAAAAAGAGACAGTAGTATTGGGTGAGAAATAGGCAAAACTGGATAGAGGGGAGGAAAAGAGAAAGACAGGGTAAAGCTGGTTGCTGGGAGAAGAGAGACGGAAGGGTGAGGCCTGCATGGCAGATGGAGGGGAGGGGGGAGAAATCCTGCATGGCAGGTGGAAGGGGGGGGGGGGAGTCCTGCATGGCAGATGGAGAGAGAGAAGGGAGTCCAGCATAACAGATGGAGATAGGAGAAAGACTAAAATGTATCAAATTTGAAACCTGGTGGTATGACCAGAAATGTACACAACAAACACGATGCAACCATACCATGGATCAATACAGTGGCATTATTATATTCTGTATTTTATTTCAATACTTTTATCTAGCTTTATGTTGCTGCATTCGGGAACATGAAATATTCCCTTCTGTGGCAATGCCAAAATAATTTACTGCAGGATTTATTAACCTGTGATACTGAGTTAGTGTAGGTTAGTGAATTCCACAGTAAGTTTTCTTAGAATAAAATTGGGCTTCTTTTACAAAGCTGTGCTAATGATTCACGTGCGGCAAATGAGAGGAAGCCCATAGGAACTGGTAGTACGGCTTTGTAAAAGAGGCCCATAGTGTACAAACATCCTATTTTACCCTGGGTTAGTAAAAAAAAAGGGTCTACTAGTTTTGAACAAACTTGTGGTTTCATACTCTTCCTATAAAAAATAATGAGAAAAAGGATTTTCTCAATTTGTCATAAACCCTCATACCCAGACTCTCACCTAAACCTGTTAAGTGTTAGCCTGATTAGTTTTGTGAGTCAAAAATTATGAACAGGCCAAAAATAGAGAATAAAAATGTAGGTCAGCTCTTAAATATGTGTGTGCAGCTGAGCATCTACTCTTTTCTTGCTGCTTATTAGGCAATCATCTTGCTGAAAAGCTCCAGCAGGAGGTCCGTTTGTTGCTGCTTATCTCTTATCTATCTGTAAGCAAACCCCTTTGAGATTTAAGTATATTAATTCTGCTAACTTGTCAGCAATGCCAGGTTCCTTTCTTGATGGGGTTATATTTTCTGTGATTATGTTTCCATCATTTTCTGCTGATTATATTGCTGAGAACAACTTTTTTTTCCAAAGGTTGTAGTTTCATTCTGACAGCAATCATAATAATGCTTCAGTCTTTCTGACTTGTAATGAGCATCTATTTTAGGATTCTGTCCTCTTGCAAAGATTCCAAGCAATAGAATCATCTTTTCAGAATAGTTTTACATGTAGCTTTCCTACTTGCATGTCCTTAACCTTACACAGCACATCCTCACCCCCATGCATATAAACGATCATAGACTTGACCTTGTACTTTCCCTCATCCATACATCCCACTCACTATGCAACCTCTCACTCTTTTCTCTGCCTTGGACCGAACATTCGTTAGTTACCTTTACTCACATAGCAACTGACCACCCCGACCAAAAATTCAGAGAGCACCTCTTTTAGGGACCTTAGCAAAATCACATATCAGTCCATACTGAAAAACATTGATCTTGATATTGCCCACTTCACTAAACTTCCCTTAGAAGACAGGGTAAATATGTAGAACTCCCAATTAGATTGTAAGCTCTGTTGAGCAGGGACTGTCTCTTCATGTTCATGTACAGCGCTGCGTACATCTAGTAGTGCTATAGAAATGATAAGTAGTAGTAGTACTAGTACTTCACATTGCTCTCGGCACTATCTCCCCTATTCAGAAACAAGCACTCACTGGCTCGGCAAAGTCTAAAAATCCCTGGTATACACCCGATCTGTGACTCCTAAAACAGAAATTAAGACAAGTAGAATGCAAATGAAGATGCCAATGCAATCCACAAACTCTGTTTCATTACGCAGCTTATTCCTATAAAGCGGCTCTGCTAACCACGAAAAGAAACTACTATACTAAAACAATCACCAATGTTCCAAAATCTGTAACTCTCTACAGAGTCCTTACAGCCCTGACAGTTCTTTCTACACTCCACACATCCACTATCATCACGCCCACAGCTCACAACCTAGTTGTACATTTTGAAAGTAAGATCAGAAGTATGAGTGCCACCAAAGCAACCGCCTGTACCTTAGATCCACTGTACCAACTTCGCCTACACATCCACCACACAGCTCACCAGAAGATTTCACTGTCCCTTCCCCAAATGCCCTTACAGCAACCATTGTGACCATGACCATGAAACTAAAAACTGCCCTCAGGATCCTCTCCCCTCCTGTCTCATTAAAAAGCTTCTAGATATCGTCCTTCCATTTATCTGTTCCTGATTTCTATTAGTTTATCTGATGGCTATGTTCCCCAATTTTGGAAAATGGCAACTATTCGGCCCAAAGTTAAAAATCCAGCCCGAACACTCACTGACTATAATAACTACTGCCCAATTGCAAATCTTCCTTTCATAGCAAAAAATGCTTCATTGGTAGTCCACACTCAACTGATGGACTTTCCTGATAACCCAGTCAGTCACCCCAATCAGACTGGTTTACGAAAGCAGCACAGTACAGGGAGAACTCAACTTGTCATCATGGCCTACATTTATTAACAACTCAACCATGCTAAGTCTGTCCTCCTTTTCTCCATTGAACTATCTGCAGCTTTTGACATGGTTGACCATGCTATTCTTATGACCAGATGTCAACAGGTTGGACTTAGACATACTGTTCTCTTCTGGTTCTCATCATACCTTTTCAACCAAATCTATTCAGATAGATATAATAGCAACATATTTGCAACTTTCTCTCTGACCTCAGGAGCCCCTCTAGGTGTCATCCTACCCAAGTGCTATTCGACATCTTTCTAACATTCTTTCTCAACCTTCTTCAATCTATAGACTTTATGCATATGTCTATACTGATGATATTCATGTTCTTTACACCCTAGACCCCTCAGATGAAATTCAAATCTACAATGTTAATTCAAAATTGTCCCAAATAACAAACTGAATACAATAAGAACATAAGAACATAAGAATAGCCATACTGGGTCAGACCAGTGGTCCATCTAGCCCAGTATCCTGCTTCCAACAGTGGTCAATCACAAGTACCTGGCAAAACCCCCAAAAGTAGCAACATTCTATGCTACCAATCCCATGCAAGTAGTGGCTTTTCTCCAGAAAATTGTCCAAACCTTTTTAAAACTCAGACACGCTAATCGCTGTTACCACACACTCTGACAACAAGTTCCAGAGCTTAACTATTCTTTGAGTGAAAAAAATTTCTTCCTATTTTTTTTAAGGATTTCCATGTAATTTCATTGAGTGTCCCCTGGTCTTTGTACTTTTAAAAGAGTAATTCACTTTTACCCATTCTACTCCACTCAGGATTTTGTAGGCCTCAATCATATCTCCCCTCAGCTGTCTTTTTTCCAAGCTGATGAGGCATAACCTCTTCAGCCATTCCTCATATGGGAGGACTTCCATACACTTTATCATTTTGGTCACTCTTCTTTGAAGCTTTTCTAATTCCACTATATCTTTTTTTAGATACTGGAAGCAGAATTGAATGCAGTATTCAAGGTGAGGTTGCACCAGGAGCGATAGAGAGGCACTATAATATTCTTGGTCTTGTTTTGCATCAATTTCCTAATAATCCATAGCATCTTGATTGTTTTTTTGGCCGCTGCCATACACGGTGCAGAAGATTTCAATGTATTTTCTACAATAACACCTAGATCATTTTCTTGAGTGCTAACTCCTAAGGTGGACCCCAGCATCAGGTAACTATGGTTTTGATTATTCTTCCCAGTGTGCATCACTTTGCATTTGTCCACATTAAATTTCATCTGCCATTTGGATGCACAGTCTTCCAGTTTGCTAATGTCTTCCTGCAATTTTTCACAATCTGTAGGTGTTTTGACAACTTTGAATAGTTTTGTGTCATTTACAATTTTAATCACCTCACTCATCATTCTGCTTTCCAGATCACTTAAAAGCATACTAAATAGCACCGATCCCAGTCCAGATCCCTACATCACTCCACTATTCATTCTAAACCATAGCAAGTCCAAAGCTTTTCTCTTTAGAAAATGCACAGCCAAACACTGGTAGCCCCCATCTTAATCTGCTCTATTCTAGTCCCACTCATCTCTGCTACAAAAATCTTGAGTGTCATCACTGATACCTCACTCACATTCTCCTCCCAGTTATCCACAGTTGTCAAGTGTTCTTTTTTTTCAAACTGTGCCTGATTCGCTCTGTCCAAAAACTACTTCACTTCCCTCCCCCAACATTAATATTCTCATTCATTCCTTGACCATAAGCCAACTGGACCACTGCAGTGCTCTCTACAACGGTGTCAAGGCAAAAGATCTTCATTACCTCCAGATCATTCAAAGTACAGCTATTAAACTTATCACAGGAAGAAGGAAATATGATCAGGTAACACCACTCCTTAAATCCACACATTGGCTACCACACATTGACTCACACCATATCACTTTTAAGATACTTCTTCTCATCTTCAAGAGTTGTAACTCCGGAGAACCCCTATTCCTCTCTCGCCATCTGACCCCTTATTGTCCTTTCAGATCACTTAGATCATCACTACAAAATCTACTGGTAGTTCCCTCCTTCTGTACACTTACTCATGCAGCCACTTGACACTCCATCTTTTTTGTACAAGGTCCAATACTCTGGAATAGACTGCCGCATAATCTTAGACTATGGTCTTCTCTCCAACAATTTAAATAGCAGCTTAACATTTTTCTTTTTTCTGACACCTATGGCTAATATTCTCCTCACTGCAGGTATACTGGATAGCGAGCCTGACCTGTACACTTTCTCTCCTAATGCCCACCTTTTTGATGCTGATTTTAACTCCTAACCCCTATTCATTTGTTCAGTGCCCATGTCTGTTTTATCATTCCCTCCTTAGTAATTTTGTTATCCTTTATTTTAATTGTTTTACTCGTTCTAAAAGTACAAAGACTAGGGGACACTTGAGAAAGATACATGGATATACTTTTAAAACAAATAGGAGGAAATATATTTTTCACTCAAGGAATAGTTAAGCTCTGGAACTCTTTGACACAGGATGTGGTAACAGAGGTTACTGTTTCTGGGTTTTCAAAAGGTTTGGACAAATTTCTGGAGGAAAATTCCATAGTCTGCTATTGACACAGACATGGGAAGCAACTGCGAGCCCTGGGATTTGTAGTATGGAGTGTTGCACGATTTGGGTTTCTGCCAAGTACTTGTGACGTTGCTTGGCCACTGTTTGGAAAACAGGATACTGGGCTAGATGGACTATTGGTCTGTCCCAGTATGGCTACTCTTATGTTTATGTACTGTGCACTAATGCACAGTTAGCACTGCCCCACTTATCACACTCTAAAAAAGAGGCACTAAGGGGTGGGTAGAGCGTGCAAAATTGGCACTATCATCGGGCTAGCACGTGCGCCTGGCGGTAATTTATTTATTTATTTATTTATTTCAGGTCATTTATACCCCGCCTTTTGCTGCAGTTTTGCAGCCCCAAAGTGGCTTACAATGAACTAATTAAAATATATACATTACAGTTACATTTCAGTAGTTAGGGTGGGAGAACAAGGTAATAAGGGAAAGGTACAGGAGGCAAAGATGGGCTGAATCTCGCAGTAAAAAATAATTCTCTATTTTCTACCACGGGGGTGTTCCCGGCAGTAATCAGCAGTTGTATGCGCTGCATGGTTACCAAGCAGGTAGCATGTGAGCCCTTACCGCTAAGTCAATGGATGGTGGTAAGGGATCAGGTTATAAATAGTTACGTGCTAGTTTTATTTTCAGTGCACACCCATTTCTCAGCCCATTAAAAAAAAGCCCTTTTTCCCAGCCATGGTAAAAAAAGGCCCAGTGTATGCCCAAAACACGTGCCCACACTACCACAGGCCACTTTTTACCCCTTAAATAAGAGGAACTAAGTGCCTACATACTAACTGCAGCCTGATTACCATGCACTAATGTGGCTGTTAACACTAAGCCTAAAAAGGAAAATGTTGGGCATGACCACAATAGTTTCCACATTAGATTTGCAGCATTTATTTATATTACATCTTATACCAAATAGCCCAAAGTGATTTACACAGTAACTATAAAAGCATTAGCAATTCTTACACCAAGTCACAGATAATGCAGTTTAGTATAAGGCTCCCTAAACTAAACTAAATTTGTTTATTTCACTACCAGCAGTTCAATGCAGATTACAAAAAAAGATTTATTAGTCATTTTTAGGATGTAGCAACATTATCAAAAATAAGCATATTACTTAACATAATAAATTCTTACAAAACAGCTTGTAGATCGAAGGAAAAAAACACAATTTGAAGTGTCTATATACAAATGTAGAAGACTAAGAAGTAAGATTGGAGAGTTAGCACTATATGATGAGGAAGATATAATAGGCATCTCAGAGACTTAGTGGAAAGAGGACAATCAATGGGACACTGTGTTAACAGGGTACAAATTGTATCGCAATGATAGAAAGGATCAAATTGGAGGGGGGGGGGGCGCTATATGTTAAAGAGGGAATTTAGTCAAATAAAATAAACATTCCACATGACACAGATAGCAGCATGGAATCATTATGGACAGAAATTCCATGTGTAAAAGGAAGGAGTATTCTTGTAGGGCTGTACTACCGTCTGCCGGGGCAGAACAAACAGACTGATGAAGAATTTTTTCAGAGATTAGGAAAGCTGGCAAATTGGACAAAGCTATAATAATGGGTGATTTCAATTACCCCAATATTGACTGGATAAATGTTACATCACGGAGTGCCAGGGAGATAAAATTTCTAGATGTAATAAATGACTGCTTCTTGGAGCAGCTATTCCAGGAACGACAAGAGGGGAAACCATTTTGGATCTGGTTCTTGGTGGCATGCAGGGCATAGTGTGAGAGGTGGCAATGTTGGGTCCCCTGGGAAATAGTGATCATAGTATAGCGTAAACTATTAAACATGATTCTCCTATGTGCTGGAGGCTCTTGGTACATATAAACAATAAACATGAACCCATACAGCCAGTCAGTGACAAACTAGCCAATTAACTCAGTATGCACAGTGCTGCAGGGCCCAAACTTGCAATCCACTCATGGCAGTGATGTTACATTTCTTCTTTTTCTACATACATAACCCGTAGTCTCATATCATAACCACTTTTCTACTGCCTAACTACGACTAACCACCCAAAACCCAACTCCTCCCAAAAGCAAACTTCCCACAACCATCCCAACACCCACAGCCCATGAAAGGGAAGTGCCGGGAGAGACAAAAATATCCTAAGAAGAACCAACACCACCCTTCCCTCCCCGTCTACCCTCCCAAAAAACAAAAACCTGCTCAAAAATCTCTCATGATCGAGACCCCCATGGAACCACCTACTACTCCTCCATCACCAATCTATATTCTCCCTGCTGACTGCCTTATCTTACAAACATAAGAACATAAGCCTTGCCATCAAGCCCAGTATCTTGTTTCCAACAGTGGTCAATCCAGGTGACAAGAATCTGGCAAGAACCCAAAAGAGTAAAATAGATTTTATGCTGCTTACCCTAGAAATAAGCAGTGGATTTTCTCAAATCCATCTTAATAATAGCTTATGGATTTTCCTTTTAGAAAAGTATCCAAACCTTTTTTAAACCATGCTAAGCTAACTGCTTTTACCACATTCTCTAGCAACAAATTCCAAAGCTTAATTATACGCTGAGTGAATAAATATTTTCTCCAATTTGTTTTTAATTTACTACTTAGAAGCTTCATTGTATGCCCTCTAGTTCTAGTATTTTTGACAAGAGTAAACATGTAATTCAAGTCTAATCCTTTCACTCCACTCAGAAGTTTATAGACCTCTACCATATCTACCCTCAGCAGTCTCCTCTCCAAGTTGAAGAGCCTTAACTGCTTTAGCCTTTTCTCATAGGGAAGTTGTCCCATCCCTTTTTTCATTTTTGTTACCTTTCTCTGTACCTTTTCTAATTCCACTATATAATTTTTGAGTTGTGGTGACTAGAATTGCATACAGTATTCAAGGTGTGGTTGCACTATGGAGCGATACAAACGCATTATAACATTCTTATTTTTGTTTTTTTATTCCTTTCCTAATAATTCCTAATATTCTATTTGCTTTCTTAGTCGCTACTGCACACTGACCAGAGGGTTTCAACACATCATCAACGATGGCACCTAGATCCTTTTTCTGTGTCAGTGACTCCTAATGTGAAACCTTGCATCACATAGCTATAGTGTGGGGTCCTCTTTCCCATATGCATCACTTTGCACTTGCTCACATTAAATGTTGTCTGCCATTTGGTTGCCCAGTCTTCCAGTCTCGTAAGGTCCTCTTGCAATTTTGCACAATCCTCTTGCTGTTTTTACAACTTTGATTAACATTGTATCATCAGCAAATTTAATTACGTAACTAGTTATTCTTATCTCTAGATAATTTTTAAATATGTTAACATGCAGCAGTCCCAGCACAGATCCCTGGAGAATCCCACTATCTACCCTTCTCCATTGAGAATTCTGACCATTTAATCCTACTCTCTGTTTAACCTGTTCTTAATCCACAATAGGACAATACCTCCTATTTCCTGACTTTCTAATTTCCTCAGAAGTTGTTTATAAGGTACTTTACCAAATACATTTTGAAAATCCAGTTTTACAATATCAACCGGCTAACCTTTATCCACGTTTATTCATCCTTTCAAAGAAATGTAGTAGATCGGTGAGCCAAGATGTCTCTTGATTAAATCTATGTAGTCATTATTTCATTAATCCATGCCTATGTATATGATCTGTAATTTTGTTCTTTATAATAGTATCTACCATTTTGAGTGGCATTGATGTCAGGCTCACCAGTCTATAATTTCACAAATTGATGTTACATTGGCCACCCTTCAATCTTCCTGTAACATGCATATGTAATGCATGCAATTACATATTACTAACAATAGCTCTACAAGTTCATTTTTCAGTTCAAACAGTACTCTGGGGTGTATACCATCCATTCCAGGTGATTTGCTAACTTCAGTTTGTCAAATTGCCCCATTACATCTTCCAGGTTTTCAGAGATTTGATTCAGATAATCTGGCTCATCAACATTGAATACTATTTGTGGCACTGGCATCTCCCCCATATCTTCTTCAGTGAACACTGAAGCAAAGAATTAATTTAGTCTTTCCACTATGCCTTGTCTTCACTGAGTGTTCTTTTCCCTCTTGCTCATCTAGTGATTCAACTGATTCATTTACCGGCTTCTTGCTCCTAATATATCTAAAAAAGTTTTTACTATGTATTTTTGCCTCCAACGCACTCTTGTTTTCAAAGTCTCTCCTTGCCTACCTTATCAGCACTTTGCATTTGTCTTGCCATTCCTTATGCCATTTTCCATGGCTATAGAAGAGGTTAAATTGACCAATATACAACCCCAAACCACCACTACTACTAATGCTACTACTTATCACCAGCTGAGCCTTTGTCAGCCCGTTCAGGCTTGTGACTCCAACCCCTGACATCATCAAGAGGCACATTAAGTGCCAGAAGCAGCCTGACAGCGATTGTATTGATTCTGTGCTTGCTAGAGACTTTTCCTGCTGTGTTTGTGCTCAAAGAGCTGAACAGTTCCCCATGGAGATCTGTGCCACCAACTGAGCCTTTGTCAGCCCATTTGGGCTTGTGACTGTGCCCCCTGATGTCATCAAGAGGCATTTTAAGTTGAGAGCCATTGGAGGTCTTTTGGGTTTATTAAGGGCACAGGAGCCAACTCTATGGGTGTTGTGGGTGCTTGAGTGCCCCCAATATTGAGAGAGAATTCCTTGTAAGTGTCAAAGGAGGGGTTATTTCCACTGGTCTTGACACCTCCCATAATTTTGAAAAGTTGGCGCCTATGATTAAGAGTGGTGTATTGGTTGGCTATCCAGCTTATAATCGAAAGTGATCGCCGACACAAATTGGGAGATGGCCGGCGATTTCTTAAAAGCGGCGAAATCGGTATAATCAAAAGCGGCATTTTTTACAGCATTGTCGCTTTCCCGTCGTTTTGCCGGCGAAAGTTCAAGGGGGCATGTCGGTAGATTAGCGAAGGTGGGACATGGGCGGGCATGGGAGTGGCTATCAGATGGCCGGCTTTCGCTGATAATGGAAAAAAAAAGCGGCGTTAAGCAGTATTTCACCGGCTTTACTTGGTCCTTTTATTTTCACGACCAAGCCTCAAAAAGGTGTCCCAACTGACCAGATGACCACTGGAGGGAATGGGGTATGACCTCCCCATACTCCCCTAGTGGTCACCAATCCCCTTCCAAACTAAAAAAATAAAACTAAAAACCTTTTTTGCCAGCCTGTATGCCAGCCTCAAATGCCGTACCCACCTCCATGACAGCAGAATGTATTTATTTATTTATTTGTTGCATTTGTATCCCACCTCTTTGCAGGCTCAAAGTGGCTTACAATACATCATGAGTAGTGGAAAAGTGTTAGTATCATAAACATTGTGTATTGCATGATAATGGTTAGTATTATGATAAAAACAAAGTAGTAATATACAGACAGATTTTAAGAAACAGTTCTAAGATTAAGTAGGCGAGTTGTGTAGTGTATGTTCACTTGGGTTGGTCTTTTTGGTATGCTTTTTCAAAGAGATGGGTCTTCAGTAATATGCGGAAGTTCGTTCTTTCATAGGTCGATTTCAAGTTGCGCGGCAGTGCGTTCCATAGTTGTGCGCTCAAGTAGGTGAAGTTTGACGCTTGCATTAGTTTGTATTTCATTCCTTTACAACTGGGGAAGTGCAGATCAAGGAATGTGCGGGATGATCTTCTGGCATTCCTAGGTGGTAAGTCTATTAGGTCAGACATGTAAGCTGGTGCATCTCCATGGATAATTTTGTGAACTAGTGAACATATTTTGAACGAGATGCGTTCCTTAAGTGGAAGCCAGTGTAATTTTTCTCGTAGGGGCTTGGCACTTTCAAATTTAGGTTTGCCAAATATGAGTCTAGCCGCAGTGTTCTGGGCTGTCTGAAGTTTTTTTTATTTGTTCTTTGCAGCCGGCATATAGTGCGTTGCAATAGTCAAGATGGCTAAGCATCAATGATTGTACCAAGTTACGGAAAACACTCCTTGGGAAGAAAGGTCTTATTCTTTTTAGTTTCCACATTGAGTGGAACATCTTCTTGATTGTGTTTCTCGCGTGGTTCTCTAGTGTTAGGTGTCGATCAATGGTGACTCCGAGAATTTTTAGGGTTTCTGAGATAGAGTTGGTGTATTGATGGCGGTGTATTCTTTTTTGTTGTGTTGGGAGGTTAGTATTAGGCATTGGGTCTTTTCTGCGTTGAGTTTCAACCGAAATGCGTCCGCCCATGAATGCATGATTTTGAGACTTTGGTTGATGTCATTAGAAATTTCTTTTAGGTCTTGTTTGAATGGGATGTAGATCGTTACGACATCTGCATAAATGTATTGTGTTGTATCCTCCAACAGCCTTTCCCTGGTTGTGATGTGGCTCTCGGGTGAGTGTGACACCTTTTCTGTTAGGTGTCCTGCAGAGTCACATTAGCAATGCATTGTGGTGGGTGTAGGGTACTGGGCTCTACTCCCATGGTGCTTTTCCCCCCTGCTAACTGGGTCAGAGTGTGCCCTGTTTTGTTTCCTGTTGTAGTCCATGCAGTAGTGGCCATTTTTGTAAGCCAGTTTTAGTTCCCTTTCCTGTGTTACCCACGTTAGAGAATGTAGTTCTTACCTTGAATGGTGCTGAAAGAGGGCATTGTACACCATTGTGCCAGCTCTGACCTACTGCTAATCTTAGTACCAGGGGACTCTTTGCCAGTGGGGCACAACCTCTGATCTGCAGTTAACTGTGCGTAAATGTGGTTATTTCAAGAAAGGACTTTTTCAGAGAGATTAGTCTTCAGGTTTGAACTGGTGAGCCAAAGTTATACAGCAGCAATAAGTTTTAGAGGCTGTATGCAGGTCCCTGGAACAATTTTAGAGGGTACAGTACATTTGTGGGTAGTGGGTTTGGGGGGCTCCGCTCCCAAAGTAAGGGAGCTATGCATGTGGGAGCTTTTCTGAAGTCCACCGCAGTGACCCCTAGGGTGGCTGGTTGGTGTCCTGGCATGTCAGGGGGGGCAGTGCACTAAAAATGCTGGCTCCTCCCACGGCCAAATGCCTTGAATTTGGCCGGGGTTTGAGATGGCCGACATAACTTTCCATTATCGCTGAAAAACAAACCCGGCCATCTCAAACCCGGCGAACTCCACGGCATTTGGCCGGGCTAAACCATATTATCAAAAGAAAAGATGGCCGGCCATCTTTTTCGATAATACGGTTCCGGCCAGCTGTAGCGCTGCCACCAACATAGATCACCGGCGATCTATTTGGCTGGCGACGTTTGATTATGCCCCTCCACGTGTGTCTGTGTCATTTTTTTTTAAGATATATTTTTCTCCTATTTCTGTGATTAATGGTTTGAGGCGTTATGGTATTTTGGGGTTTAGGAGGAAACGGGTGAAGAGGGATAAGCTGTTAACATCGGTACTTGTAACGAGGGTGGCGTGCACACATCTGGTTTTGCATGCTCAACTTAATTGGCTTAACAAGCCAATCAGTCTCAACAATTGTCACTTAATAAGCAATTATTGCAACTAATTGGCTTTAATTAGAACTTACATCCATAATTTTCTAACCATATTCTATAAAGTGATGCATGTAAATTCTAAGATGCAGATTTGAAAAGGGAGTGTAGCAATGGGAGGGTATGGGCGGGTCTTGGGTATTCCTAGACTTTATGCACAATGTTATAGACTATGCCTGTTCCATGTGTAACTTGGGCATCAGCATTTATACAAGGTTTTAGTTGGTGTAAATGGCCTCAACTAATTGTAGTTGCTGGGTGTATTCTATAAACCGTGAGTAACTTTAGGCATAGTTTATAGAATACGCCTAGGCATATTTTTTTTTCGTGCTGATTTTTTAGGCATCAAAAATAAAATATAGCCCCACATATCTCTGACTTTTAACTGCTGTATCTATCTAAATATAATCAAAACAATAACATTTATTTTGTGCAAATATCTCATACATCTTCAGTCTCAGGCACAAGACCTTTTCGAAGTTCCTTCATTTCATGATGTTCATTTACAGGCTGTTCGCATTCAGATTTTTTCTGTTGTTGGTCCTAGATTGTGGAATGCTCTCCTTTAACCTTGTGCCAAATTTCCTCCTTGCCTTTGGTTAGAAAACAAATGAAAGGTTTTTTTTGTAAGACATTTTCTGTTTTTTAGATGGGAGGTTTGGGATTATGGGTATTTTTGTGATTGGGTATGTTGTTTTAATTGTGTTTGTGATCATGGTTATGTTTGTTATTGTAACCAGCTCATATGTTTAGATGTGCAGGCTATAAATTTTGTTAAATAAAATAAGTTTTATTACCTGGATATGCAAATATACATCCATATATTGTTAATTCATAATAGGAGCTAATCATTTTTGGGTTACCACATATATTTCGAAAGAGGTGCAGTTTAATTTTTGATTTAGATATATAAACTAGATTTTCTTTGTCAATTTTTAGACCTTTTGCTGTATTATTCTGAATGTATCTTTTATGATATGATGGCTACACATGGAGTGTATGAACTCTGGTCATTGAATAATAGATCCTGATAAGGAGGATCAATTAGAAAATATTTCTACTTACAATCAAATTGCATAATTTACAATGCGGTACTTATAAGCTTGGATTTATACTTTACAACAAACAGAACAATCATGACTCACTCAATTGACTTATACCAAAAGAGCATTGACACACACTGAAATGTTACTGATAAAGTCTATTTTATATTTTAAAAGGATGCCTCTGACATCCTCCGCCCATCAAGGATGCCTTGGAGCACGTTATGTTTTTTTAAAGAGAGCCACAGAATAATGTGATTTCTTCCTTACTCAGCTTAGGTGTGTGCTTTTCACCTTTTGGGGACAGTCCAGAATGATTTGATTTTGGCCATAAGAATGTGTTTTTAATATATAAATACAGATTGTGGAATGTTTAAAAATATATATTTGTGAAATGTTGATCCAATATCAGCTCTGGCTCCCTTTTTACATTTTTTTTCTCCCTTGAAAGCAGATATAAAGGAGAATTTGATTTTAAGATCCTGTCGGGCATATTTATTTTTTAATGCATGAACGGTCCATGCTGCTAATGAGTAGCATACACCACTGCTTTAATTGAGCTGTCACCAATTCATTAGTGTGTCTTTTCTATCATTGCACATTCTTAACTTTGGTCTCTATGGTTTCAATTGTTGTAAAATACAGAAATATTTTTTGCCTTTAGAAATTATTATATTTGACTTCCATGATTTCACTGAGATATTGGTGTGTTGATTTGAAAGGATATCGGACTTATGCTCAGCATTCCAAATAAAATGAAGAATAAAACTAGTGATTCTAAAGTAGTTTGTCTGATCATTTAATGATATGTATATGTAGATGCATCTCTCAAATTAATGATTCATTATATTTTCAATTTCTTTATATGAGCACAAAAGTCCACCATTTTTGTTTTTGTTTCACATTAGGCCATGACATTTATAATTTAATCAATTAGTGCACTACATTATGGGTTTGATGAACTGTTTGTATCCTCTCTATATACAGATCAGGGCCGGTCTTAGCAAGTGCGGGGCCCTATGCAGACCAATCTGATGGGGCCCCATCCTAGCCCCGCCCCCAACTTAACTCCACCCCACCCTAGCTCCAGGACTGGCCACCCCTCCCTCTGAGCTCCAGGGCAGCCACCCCTCCCTCCGAGCTCCCGGGCCATCCCCTGGGCTCCCCAGCTCCAAGGCCGGTCTCTCTCTCTCTCTCTCCCTCCCTCCCACCAGCTCCCTCCCAGCTCCAAGGCCCCCCTCCCAGCTCCAAGGCCCCCCTCCCTCTGAATGTTAAAAGTTACCTCCTCGTCGATGTCGGGTTACAGGCAGCGGCTGGCAGGTAGCAGCAGCAATGAAAAGCGTGCGAGCTGCTGGGCGGCGCTTCAGAAGACTTCCTTTCCCTCGCTTAGCTCTGGTCCTGCCCTCAAGGCGTGCCCGCGCGGGGCCCCCTTGAGCGCGAGGCCCTATGCGGTTGCCTCGGTTGCCTCGCCCTAAGACCGACCCTGATACAGATGATAGTTGGTTTCAATAAAAGGAAGCACAGGTGTTTTTCTACAGATTAGGTTTATTTCTAAGAATGGTATTTTAATAGAATTAATTTCTTATTAACATTTGAATTTTGTATATTCACTTGGAAATTAATTCTCCACGTTGCTATCAGTCATTAGTTCCTTATCATCCGTTGCTTAGCTTTTGCTGTTGACACTTTTTAATGTTCATTATTAACATGCTTTTTTTTAGTATTATGATGCTTATTTTACATTTTGTTTTTATGAGGTTTTTAAAAATGTTGTATATATTCCTGTCAAGCAATGCTAATTTATTATATTTCACGTTTTGCATATGTGTTAATAAAGCATGCAGGTATATTTGTAAATGCCATTTATGGTTTATTGTACTTTTAATTAAATAACTATCTCCCTCCTTTTGCAAAGCCATGCTAGTGACTGCTACGCAGCACTGCAGACACAGCCCATTAACTTTGAATGGTCTGTGTCAGCATTTCCGCACCAGCAGCCACTAGTGTGGCTTTGTAAAAAGGGGGTATGTTTGATCTTCTCAGTTTTATCTCACATATGTTTTAATTAGTCTATATTTATGGGTAGATCTATGATGCAGGCAAGATTGTCAAAATAAGATCCATTTCAAATCTTCAGTTCTTGTCACATAAAGCCACTGTTGTAATCCCAGTTTTTTGACCATCATTGTCTTTTTTGGTCTTTTCAACAGTGTTTTGTGGATTCCCCCTGATGTTTTCTGATTGGACTCATCCATGAATCAAAGGAAAAGGAAATTTTTGTTATCATTGGCCGAGCTAGTGTTATTTCAAAATTATTTTTATTTTTAAGGGTCCTATTAAACTTTTCTGGTGCTCTAACTCCCTTGTTTTTGGTCTGTTTTGGGTTGTGTTCCACCTTTTTTTGTGTTTTGTTTTGTCTTCACGGGAGATTTGGACTTCTCTTTTTGTATGCTTGTTGATATGGGAGCAACATTTGCCTTCTTAATAGTGACATTATGAGGAGCATTTTTGATATGATTGTGATTTTTGAACCATAAAAACGTCTTTTTGTTTCAAAAATGGCTATTTCCTAGAAATGTTGTGCTCAGTGCATCTATATTTTTGGACCAAGGTAAAAACACACAAAAAACAAGTCTTTGAGATGTATGGGGAGGCCAGGATCAGATTAGCCATATAGATGTCCTAGCTGATCAGTGGGTCACCATAGGGGGCACTGATGTGGACTTCACAGAAAAGGTCCCAGGTACACATCTCACTATTCCCCCCTTATATTGTATGGTGAGCCCTCCAAAACCTACTGTACCCAATTGTCCACCACTACACTAGCCCTTATGGTTGCAGGTATATTAGGTTTTTTGTGGGTTTCGGAGAGCTTACACTTTCCACCACAAGTGAAACAGATATGGGCCTGGGCCCCCTTCTGATTGAACTGTATCTTAGAACAGTATGATCCTGGATGGCTGCAAATTGTCTTTCTTTGAATATTGAAAATAAATCCAAATATTATAGCTGTCTCATTCAGGAGAAAAATGTCCATGATCAAATTTTCAGTTTTAAAATGCATCTCTTCCTATTTTGAACTCAGTGAAAAGTTTAGGAATCATTCTGGACTCTGCTTTATCATTCAAGCAACAAGACTTTAAAGTAAACTTTTAAGTCTTGTAACTAATCATATTTTTTAAAATACAATTAGTTAAAAGACTTAAAATTTTGCTTTCTGCAAAAATATTTTGTTCTGTGATACGGAATTGTGTCTTGTTTCATTTGGACTACTGTAACAGCCTTTTTTGTTGTCTTTCACAAAAGTCTTTGAGGGTTTTACTGGTGGCCCAAAGCTCTGCAGCTCAGGTGATTGGAGGCATGGTTAGGGTTGATCATGTGACCTGACAACATATTACGCATCATTGCCTTCCCATTGTTTGGTACATTTAATTTCAAATCTTGATGTTAGTTTTTAAGGCCTTACATAATGATGCCTTGATGGCAATTGTGCAAAGTCTGAAAGTTTGTTACCCTTTAAGAGATTTGAGATAGCAAAGCCAGCGTCTTTTGGATGCTTCCTCTTTTTTGCTAGATCTGTCTGGAGGAAGATCAGGCCTATATATTCCAACTACGTGGAATGCTTTTCCTTTGAAAATGTGCCAAATTACCTCATTATTAATGTTTAAGAAACAGTTGACTTATTTGTTTTGTGAAGCATTTTATTGAGTAATTGAAATCAGCTATATAAAGGAATTAGCTTTTTTTTCTCCTATTTAGGAGTTCCTGTATGTTACATGTACTTTTTATTATATGTTATATAAGTCTTATTTCTGAGCTATGTTTTATGAGTGTAAGTTACAACCCGCTTAGATGTATGGGATAAGTGGGATATAAATTCAGTAAATAAACAATACTGTGCACTGCATTGACTACTAGGCTACTCCAGGGACCTGTTTGTGCTCTAACAGGCAGTTTTAAGGGTCAAAATCTCAACCCTGATACACTCCCTTGTGATTTGGATGCACTGCAGATGGTCTGCATAGATAAATGTCTTTAAAATGGGTTTTTCCTTTGGGTGGGTTGAGTTTTTGTTTTCTTAAAATTGTTATAAATTATGGAAGTTTCTTGGTTGTGTAATAATATATGCTTTTGGGACTTGTTCCCTCTTGGGAATTTTGTTGTTGTTTGCTATCAAATTTGTATTTTGCTGTATCTGTTACATTCTTGTTTTTTATAATGTCTCTAATTGTATAATAAAGACTTCTTTACATTTCAAAAATGGGTTTCATAAATAGTGATTTGGATGTTTTGGCAAAAAGAAAAATTCCATCTGCTACTTTGTGCCACTTTTTAGATATTTTTCTGTTTTGAAAATGAGCCCCTATGTATGTGGCATTAGATATGTTCCATTTTGAAGAACAATATATATTTCAATCCTCTGCATTTACCTTAATACAATGTTGGAGGCATTTTTTAGATGATATATATTTTTGAAGAAGATCCATTTTTACTGAAGTTTACAGAATAAATTAATTCTGTCACCTAAAACTTGAATTTCATGTTACGTTAGACACATTTGTTCTTTGCTACCTGATTATGAATTTCAAGCAGCTTAATTAACAGCTAGATACCTGGAACGAGGATATGACAGATGTACTAAATATGCCCATAGGTGTGAATAAACATGTAGATGCTTGATGTGAGCTGCTAGTTGTAGTGTATCTAGATTTTCAGACAGGTTTTGATAAAGTTCCTCATGAGGAGGCAAGGTTCTGGTGTGGTTTAGGATTTGGTTATTAGACAGAAAACAGAGGGTAGGGTTAAATGGTGATTTGTCTCACCTGAGTGGTGCAGAATGAGTAGAAGTAAATCGATTTTTTACTCATTGCAAAAGTACAAAGACTAGGGGACATTCAAGGAAGTTACATGGAAATACTTTTAAAACAAATAAGAGGAAATATTTTTTCACTCAATGAATATTTCAGCTCTGGAACACTTTGCCAGAGGATGTAGTAACAGCGGTTAGCATATCTTAATTGATTAATAAGCCAATAAGTGCTAATAATTGGTACTTAACAACCCATTAGCAGCACTAATTTGCTTTAATTAGAATGTATATGCACAACTTTTTAGGCTTATTCTATAATGCAGAGTGTGTAAATTCTAATGCGCACAGTTAATAAAGGGGTGTGACCATGGGCATGGAATGGGCAGGTTGTGGGCATGTAAAAAAAAAAAAAACTATGCACAATATTATAGAATACACCAGATCTGTGCCTGTTAGGTGCAGTTTTTGGTGACCTAAACGGGTGCACCTACATTTTAGTTGCAAAAATGGCACAGTTTATAGAATCATGCTGACCATATTGCCAATTTTTTAAGGTACCATATATAGAATTTCCCCCTTATTTTATAAAATATGCATGGCCCACAACTGAGTAGAACCAACCCTGCAGATGGAAGCAATACATAGGAAGATCATGGACGACCAAGACGAAACTAAGGAGACTAGAATTCCAGAACATCATGAATGTTATTGTAGCATCCAAAATGTTAGCATGGCAATTCTTTGAGAGATATATATGGATGTGTTCATTGAGTCTTTATCAAAATAATTTCTTGGTTTGATTTTGCTGCTTAGCTGTATCCATACAGAACCTTTTTTACTTCTGATGCAAGCAATAATTGCCAAAACACAGCTGCGCTCTGTCATTGAAGCTGTTCCATTTTGGATACTACAATAAAGTTTATGGTTTTCTGGAACTCTGGTCTTCTCAGTCTCATCTTCTTGGTCCTCCTGCTCTTTCTGTGCATTGCTTAAAATATGAATGATCACACATAGTTTATATGTAAACATGTACTTACACCTGCTCCCAAGCAAATGTATATGTCTGCACCTTCAATCTAGGCACAATTTCAGCAGGTTTTGTGCTAGCACTTTATAAAGACACAAAGAGGGAATGGGGAGTTATGATTGTGGAGATACAGTTAAGATGGGTTATTTTACCACAAGTTGTGCTGTTTTACCACAGTGTCTCACTTTATGCAATGAAACCCTATGATAAAATAGCACAACTTGTGGTAAAATAGCCTGTCTTAATGGAAGTCCACGTTCAATATTTGACCCCACAGGGCCTCAATAGGCACCTTTCTGCCCAATTAATCTAGGCACCCTGATATAAAGCTACCCACTTTTGGCTATGCCAATTGCATTTTCATATACAGTCTACCAAGTCCAACTACACCAAGAAAAAGAAAAACCTTGGTCTCATCTTGGTTCCTGAGAGTGCAAAAACTACTTTAGTGTTCACTTTTGTGAAAATAGAGAGTACATAAAATATCTTAATAAATAGTAGTCTGTCTGCAAAGTTGTATGCATTTTATCATTTGTCAAACTGTTGGCAGTACATATGTACTATAGATGTCACAAAAACTGCCTGGATATTCTGTTCTTAAAAGGGAATAATAATATATCATGTGCAAAATTCAATACATTCGTTTACACTCTGAGCACAAATCAGTGTTTATCTTTCTCAAAGCATTTTGCTGTCACTTACCTGAACTGCTGTAGAAGCTTGTTTTCAAGCAGGGTAAGCCTCATGGTTCTGAACTCAAATTAAGCTTTTTCCAAATTTTAATTTAAAGGCTCAGCATGAGATCTTTATTCTTATAGATCTGCATCAGCAATATAATTCTATTTGACATTTCACAAGTAAGCACCATTCTCAAAAACAATGTCTCATTGCATCTACAAAAAAACTTTTACAAAAAGAGTTTTCAACTGTTCTCAAATTTTCACTTTCATAGAGAAAAAGAGCTCAATTCACCCCTTTTGAGGGGAAAAAAAGAAGAAGGAACATGTCAAACAGTGGTGATATGAGCAATATGGATTATATAATTAACTTTTGAGAGCATTTTTTTTTTTTTTTTGCTGCTGCTGCTGCTACTCTTGCTGCAAGGTCAAACTGAAGAAATACTGACTCTGCTCCTCCTACTGATGTCATTATGGGCTGGTCTGAAATGGTGACCATCACTGGGGGTAGCATGCTTTCACCAGAGATGACACAAAGGGAGTTGTCCTTTGAGAAGTAATTGAGGGGGGGTCTTTCACAAATGTGTGGAAGTGTTTTTTTTTTTTTTAGTGTGCGCTAACCATGTAGATGCCCATAATATTCCTATGGGAATCTACACAGTGTGCAATAATTTTTAGTGTACTCTAAAAATGCTAGTGCACCTTTATAAAACATACCCTTTATAAGTAATCTGAGGGTATAGAACAAAATTTAACATGCTGAAAATGTACATATAAAACTGCCCTAGTGTAGACACACAAAAATATACAATCATACATGTTTTTGTTTACATTTATGTTTATTCTATGTCTTACTATACTGCCCTTAATTCAATATATTAGAGTGATGTACAATTCATATCATATTTTTAAAAAGTCAGAAATCAAAGAAATGGAATACAAAGAATATTTATAAAAAATTACAATAATAGAAAGACTAATGGGTCCGTTTACTAAGTTGCAATAATAAATGAGCTGAGCACATCCTAGCATGGGACTTTCCGACACACTAAGGGCCAAATTCTATAAATGGAGCCTTAAAAAGTAGCACCAAAGCACACACACACACACAATGTGATTCTATAAACTATGTCTAAAATTAAGTGTGTTTATGCTCATGCGCTAAAATTTAGGCGCACCCATTTAGACCACCTAACACCAGGTCTAAATGCCTATGTGTAAGTTAGGCGCAGATTGGGTATATTCCATAATAGTACGCATAGGGGCCCTTTTACTAAGGTGCAGAGGCATCTATGCATGTCAAATGTGTGTCAAATTGGAACTACCGCTCGGCTACCGTGTGCCCCGGGCGGTAATTCCATTTTTGATGCAGGTCCAAAACATGCGGTAGAAAATATTTTCTATTTCCTATTGGCAGTTCATGCGTGCTGACGTTTACTGCCTGGTTAACGCGTGAGACCTTATTGCCAAGTCAATGGGTGGCACTAAAGTCTCAGGCTGAAAATGGACGCGCATTGGTTTTAATTTTGCCACACGTCCATTTTCAGCCACAAAAAGAGGACTTTTTTTCCAGGCACACTGAAAAATGGACCTGCGTGCATCCAAAATAGGCACCTACAGCAGTGCAGACCATTTTTCGGTGCAACTTAGCAAAAAGGGCCCTATAAGTTTTTGAAATGTCCATAACCCACCCATTCCACGCCCATGGTTATGCCCCCTTTTGACTGCATGCATTAGAATTTACGCACACAGCATTGTAGAATACTCCTGGAATGTTGTGCGTGTACATTCTAATTAATTGGTTAAGTACCAATTATCGGCACTGATTGGCTTGTTAATCAATCAAGTTGCACGTGCAATGGACCAAATTAGTGTGCACAAGTTAAAGCACCATATATACATAGTAACATAATAGATGACAGCAAAGAAAGACCTGTACGGTCCATCCAGTCTGCCCAACAAGATAAACTCATATGTGCTACTTTATGTGTATACCTGACCTTGATTTGTATCTGCCATTTTCAGGGCACAGACCGTAAAAGTCTGCCCAGCACTAGCCCCGCCTCCTACCACTGGCTCTGCCACCCAATATATAGAATTTGGGAGTAAGCCCATTTCTAGCACTGCCATCAAATAGGCATTTTTCTATTAGTTGTATTTCCAGCTGTGTGCTAATGTTAGTATTAGCATGTGGCCATTAAAAAAATTAATGCAGGAACACTTACTGCCACCTATTTAGAAGGCACTATGCCCCAGATTCTGTATAGTGCACTTAATTTTAGGCAACAAAATTGGCACAGATTCTATAACAATGCACACAGCTTAGTTTAACAAGATAATGAGCATTGATATGATCACCTAACAAGCAATAATAAGCACTAATTGGCACTGATTAGAATTTAGGCACACGACTCGCTAAGCGTATTCTGTAAAGATGTGTGCCAAACTTCTAACGTGCACAGGAAAAAAAGGGGCATGGTTATGGGTAGAGAAATGGGTGTTCCAAAATTTACACATCTACTTATAGAATATGGCCTAGTGCCTAAATCTGCACGCATTTACACCAAGTTTTCATAGGTGTAAATGGATGTGCACAGATTTAGGCGCTGAAATATAAACTAAGCATATTCTATAATCCACGCCTACATCTAGGTGCCAATTATAGAATACACTTAGTCAGCGTTGATTTCAGCATCAATTTTTTAAGTGCCATTTATAGGATCTCCTCCTAAGGGCTCCTGTGTTATGGATGCGCTGACCAGTTAGCACACTGGCAATGTCAGCATGCTAGTTGAATAGCACTTCCAGGCCCATTCTCTGCCTTTGACACACCCCTTCCAAGAACATAATAAAAAATAAACACCACACGCTAGGAGCTCCCTTTACAAAGTCACACTAGAGATTCCAGCATGGCAAATGTGGTGACGCCCATAGGCATTGAATGAGCTTTGTTACATTTGTCATGCCAAAATTGCTAGTGTGGCTTGGTAAAAGGAGCCCTTAGTTTACGCAAATGGCAAAGCTAGTACAGAATGCTTTTTAGCACAGAACATTTCAATGCAGTCCGCAGGGCACACCCAGCCAGTCAGGGTTTTCAGGATATCCTCATTGATTCAGTGGGGATATCTTGAAAACCCTGATTGTCTGGGTATGCTCGGAGAACTGGATTGAAAACCCCTGCTTTAGCGTATCCTGCATTAGGCCATTTTTCTTGCAATCAGTCTGCATTAGGGCTTAGCTCAGCTTAGTAAAAGGGCCCTTAAAAGACTACAAAGCAATCCAACCCCAAAGGTCTGTACTCCATTAACCTCCCATAGTAAATCTTCAAATTCCTAGTTTAAAAAAAAAATCAATCTGGTTTTAAACTTTGTGAAAGAAATTTAAGTCCTAATGTACTGTGCGAGAAAATTCCATAATGCTGTAGAGCAATAATCAAATACAGACTGGTGAGTACATTCTAATCATGCATTAGCCAGATGATTTTGGTCTTGGGAATGGAGAACCCTCTTAGGAATTTTAGGAATCAATCAATCAATAAATAAATACATAGGAATACCATTATGTTAGGTTTTACCTAACCGCCATAAAGACCTGGGTATCAAATGAAAGTTGGATGCCAAAGAAACACTCCAACATTTTTAAAGATGACACTAACAGCACTGGATCCCCTAATAACAGCAGAACACAACCTGGAGCCAGGGGCGTAGCCACGGGTGGGCCTGGGCGGGCCTGGACCCACCCATTTTGGGCTCAGGCCCACCCAGCAACGGAGCACCCAATGGGCCTTCTTTCCCCTCCCTCCGTTGGGCAGCACGCACCAGCCTAACTGTACAACAAAGCTGCACGGCACCGGGTCCGTCAGCATGCTGCCACTAGCTCCTACCTTGTCATCTTTCGGCAGAGGTGTTAGTTCTGCTGCTAAATCTGCAGCGGATCCACGCGGTGCCAGGGCTGTCTCTCTGTACGCTGCTGCGACTGCTTCCTCTGCGCTAGCTCCGCCTCTTCATAAAGAGTATCGGATGTGAGGCGGGGCTAGCGCAGAGGAACAGTCGCAGCAGTGTACAGAGAGACAGCCCTGGCATCGCGTGGATCCGCTGCAGATTTAGCAGCAGAACTAACACCTCTGCCGAATGATGACAAGGTAGGAGCTAGCAGCAGCATGCTGACGGACCCGGTGCCGTGCAGCTTTGTTGTACAGTTATATATATATATATATATATGAAGTTTACAATGTTAAGGGGTCCTTTTACAAAGGTGTGCTGAAAAATGGCCTGTGCTGTTGTAGACACGTATATTGGATGTACGCAGGTCAATTTTTCAGTGCGCCTGCAGAAAAGGCGTTTTTTGGCCAAAAATGGACGTGTGGCAAAATAAAAATTGGCTTGCGTCCATTTTGTGCCGCGCATATCGGACACATAAAAAATGGAATTACCACCCAGGGCACATGGTACCTGGGTGGGAGTTCCAAATTGATGTGCGTTGGATGCGTATAGAAACCAACGCTCCTTAGTGAAATCAAGTCCAGATATTCCTCACTTATTGCTCAAAAGCCTACTCTCACTACCTTTACTACAGCTTATAATATTCTCTTTAAAGACTTTTGATTGTAATTGTAATTATTTACTATGTAAGCTGCATTGAGCCTGCAGTGTGTGGGAAAGCGCGGGGTACAAATGTAATAAATAATAAAAGGGACCCTAGGTACCCAGAGGAACATACCTATAAAACGTATTTCTCGTGGTGAATGCAAATAGAGTGAAAAGGGAAAGTGAAACATTGGAAATTGTGCTGGTGTACTGGGAAAAAATGAGGAGCGCATTGGTTAAGAGTGAAGTGTTTCAATTAAGAATGAATCAATTGGTAACACAGTGAGAAAATAAGTGGAAACAATTGTGTGTGAGAGAAAAGACTAAGGGCCCTGTTAACTATGCAGTGCTGTAGGCACGCTAGTGTTTTTAGTGCGCTAATGCTAGAGGCACCCATATATTCCTATGGGTGTCTTTAGCTTAAGTGCATGCTAATTTTTAGTGTGCGCTAAAAGTGCTAGCACACCTTAGTAAACAGAGCCCTAAGCTTCTTGCGAATCAAACTGCATGGTGTTTGAGTGAACTGGATAACTCATGCAAAGAGAAGAATAAATACAAAAGTGATGTGACAGTAAAAAGTCAAATGTGAAAGTTGTGATAAAAAAATGTGTTGCACTAGCTTGGGGATCATGACAAACACATAAGAAACGTATATCAATACAATGTAATGGAAAGTGGGAGATGGAACTACACCTAGGAAAAATATTTGTTAACATTGTGAATGAAACACACTGTATAAGTGTGGCAGAGGAGAACCAAAAGACAGTGTGGTTCCAGAAAGACTGAATGTGGAGAAGAACTGGATATAGTGACTGTCTCTTACATGATTGTGTATAGCAAGCATACATCTAGTAGCATTATAGAAATAATAATAAGTAGTAGTAGTAGTAATAAACTGATGTGCACCATTAATTAATTAATTTATTTGTTACATTTGTATCCCACATTTTCCCACCTATTTGCAGGCTCAATGTGGCTTACATAGTACCGTAAAGGCGTTCGCCAAGTCCGGTAGAGAAACAAATACATGGTGATGTTATGGTCGATTAAGGTTCAGGCACAATGGGGATCGAAGAGAGGATGGGGTTATGTAGTGTCCATTACGAGCTTTGGTTTTGCTGTGTTGCTGAGTGTAGGCATTTATGTTGGGTCGGTAGGGTATGCCTTTTAGAACAGGTTGGTTTTTACTGATTTCCTGAATTTAGATGGTCGTAAGTTAGGTGCAGTTAGTCAGTATTTTATAATTCCACACACAGTTTTTGGGAACGCCCCCAACCTGCCTGTGGCCACACCCCCTTTTGAGATACACACCCTTGTCTTACAGAATAATGCGCATCCAGATGCATAGGCAAATTTTAATCAGTGACAATTGGTTGTTAGCACCCAATTACTGATGGTTCAGACCTCATTATCCAATTTAATGGATGCCTTATATAGAACCTGGGGGGGGTCAGTACACAAAGTTATGCACACACGTGATAAAATACGATCAGTTACATAACTTAATTGATAAATTAGCTGCTAACCAACAATTCTCTAATTGGCACTAATGAACAATTAAGCATATAAATGCCCTTAGCTGGGATTCTACAAATTAAGCAGACAAAAGCCATAGCATGGAACTGGAAGTGGCACGGGTGGGGGAGGGCCGTGCCCAGCTTTTAAGCACACAGGTCATAGGAAACTATCAGGGCTGAGCATCAACACCAGCCATTGAGCTAGCAGAGGTCTTTTGTTAGTATTGTATTAGGGCAAGAATGCTTTTAATTGCTGATGAATAAGTAAATCACAGAAATGCTCAAAATTATCTCTCCATCCAAAACATCTTAGTACATAGGAATGACTTTATAATGACTTTATAATGAAACAACATATCCTTTCTTTTATTAATATTGGGTCGATATTTAGCTGAATGTAACTAGGTAGGAGGGTTTCTGCACAGTTTTGAGTCCCACTGACCATCTCCTATGCTGACATTCAGTGGCACTTAAATGGATAGTGCCACTGAATATCAGTACATGCTGGCACAACACTTTCCAGTTAGCACTGCGGTGGTCCAGGGTGTAGCAGAGGTGAAGCCTAAAGTTATCCAGGCACTGCCAATATTCAGTCCTGTGCCTAGATAACTATCCAGATAAGATTACATAAATATCAGTCCCGACCACTGTTCCCTCTAAGTTGAGTGAGAGTCCTCCACCTACAGGTCCTGCCAGTAGGTAGGGGGTGTGTGTGCTGATTTACTATTGCATTTTCAATAATCAGAGATAGGCAAGCTTTGCAGGACTTCAGGGAACCTGTCTGCTCCTAGCAACTGAAAACACAATATGGAATCATCACTACCCACTGGCAGCAGTGCAGTTGGAGGACTCCCGCTCAACTTAGCAGGAACAGTAGATTCAACTTACCTGGATACTTATCCAGGTACTGTCGCTGAGTATCAGCAATACCCAGATAAATTCTGTGGTCACAAAAGACAGGGTTTTCAGTGCTAGCCCCTGAATAGGAGCCAGCACTGAATATCTAGGTCTAATTCAGCCAACTGCAGCCACCATTTAAAAAAAATGCTGTCACCACCTGAATATTGACTGGCCTATTCTTTAGTGTGCTCAGTAGTTCTGATTTCTGCTGTACCTAACATTTCCTTCAGTGTTATGTGAATGCATAAAGGTGATAATTCTATAAGGGTGCACTAGTAAAGAGATGGGTTTAGAGAAAAAGAAGGATTGGGATGGTGTTGATGGATCATACGGGAAGGGGCAGGATTAAGCAGAACGAACAAAGAGGAGGAAGGGAGCAAAAGAGGTTGGTAGGGAAGTAATGGAGAGTGCAAGGACAGATGGGTGGGAAAACAGATACTGTGAAGGTAGAGGCCCTATCCCTTCAGTATTTGCCTTCCCATTTATCCAACTTTCTTTGTGGAGACAATGGGGATCCCAGAGAATTAGGTAACCATATTTAGCAGCAGTTGAACAACCAAATTTTATGAACCTCAAAGTTAGGTTCCTAAATCCAGTTGAAAATAGGAACCTACCGTAGGCTCCTTAATTCAGTCATTTGACCTTGTCTGACTATAGGCCTCTCAGGCCATAATATGAGTTAATCCAGGGAAGAGACACAAGAGGATCATTATATTTAAAAACATATCAAGCAAATGAGTTTGACAAGAGAGACTTATCAGAAAATGAAAATGTCATGGGTTAGAGACAATGTTTTATTTATGGACTAGTAACTGAGTTATAAATAGGAAACAGGGAATAAGACTAAATGGTAGTGCTATTCAATGGAGAAAGATAGATAGTAGAGCATCTGAAAGATCTATAGTGTGGCTGGGGCATTTTAATGTATTTTAGAAAGGAAGCTGACTAGTGAAGTTATCTGCTAATGACAAAAAATTATTCAAAGTAATTAAATCACAACTAATTATCAGGAATTGCAGGAGGACCAGCTGCACAACCAGAACTGGGGAGGTTAGTCTTCCATAAAATGTATTCCATAAAACATGTTTCTGTTTTCAGCCATTTCATAAATGTACGTTCATTAGAAATGTGTCCATAAGATGAATCTCACATTAAATTTTCTTGAATTCACTGAATTATAAATAATAGGGAGAAGCCTAAATTGATTATGTGACATAGAGCAGCTGTACGATAATCTTAGTTATTGATCGTACAGTAATTCAGAACATTGAGGCCACCTTTAAAACTCACATGTCTCTTCTTTCTACAGTCATTTATTTTTGGCATTTGAATTGCTTCATGCACCACTAAACAACTGAATTTTGATTTTGCTCACACCTTTTTCAGTAGTAGCTCAAGGTGAGTTACATTCAGGTACTTTGGATATTTCCCTGTCCCAGATCAACATCGCCTCAAAAAATGTTGGTCTTCTTCTGCTCCTGTTGGCCACCTACTCTTTGAATGTTCCTATGTGTCCACCTACTGGAAATTAATATGGAAAAGAATATGTTCAATAATTCCCTTCTCCTCGCCTGTTGGTTTGACATATGATGTGATAATACTTTGTTCTTCAACCTCTAAACTTACACTTAAAGATCAATATCAAAAACGTTTTGATGTAATGATGGCTCTAGCAGGGCCGTGCCGATGCGGTAAGCGGGGTAAGCACCGCAGGAGGGCGCCCACCTCTGGAGGGCGCCGCCACAGTGCTTACCCTCGCCCCGCGCCGCCGAGGCCTTTAAATCTTTTACTTGCAGTCGCAGCAGCGTCTGTGAAAACGGAGCGCTGCTGACGTCTCCCTTCCCTTGCACTCGTTGGTTCCCTCAGTGTCCCGCCTTCTTCTGATGTCAGAAGAAGGCGGACACTGAGGGAACCAAGAGCGCGAAGGGAAGGGAGACGTTGGCAGTGCTCCGCTTTCACAGACGCTGCTGCGACTGCAAGTAAAAGATTTAAAGGCCCCCAGGGCGCGCAGCGATCATCTTCACAGGGGGGGGGGAGAGGGGCACGCGCGCCATCTGTTCTTCTGCGGGGGGGGCGCCAACAGTTCATCTGCAGGGGGGCGGCATAGACCCTTGGCACGGGCCCGGGCTCTAGCCACTCATCTTACAGTATTTCATTGGAAAAATAATTTGCATTTGAACTTTTGTGAATGGTGGAGTCATCTTTGTACTATTAGAAACTATGAAGAATCTGCAGCTTTTAAATTTCATCAATTGCCTACTTTTAAGAAGCATTGGGCTCCGCTTGATCATTACATCAAAACATCAGCATCTCCTAGAGATTAGATTGTTATATTTATACTTAAATTGTCACATTTATCTATATGTAATGCATTTGGTTTTGTTATGTTATGTTTGGTATGCTATAAAGATTCTTGAAAACTCAATAAAAATGAACTTTAAAAAAGTCTGTTAGACTGGACCAAACATAGCAGAGTGGTGGCCTAGTAGTTAGGGTGGTGAACTTTGGTCCTGAGGAACTGAGTTCAATTCCCACTTCAGGCACAGGCAGCTCCTTGTGACTCTGGGCAAGTCACCTAACCCTCCATTGCCCAAGGTACAAATAAGTACCTGTATACAATATGTAAGCCGCATTGAGCCTGCCATGAGTGGGAAAGTGCGGGGTACAAATGTAACAAAAATAAATAAAATAGAGGTGAAACCCTGTAAGATTTGAAAAACTAAACAAGCAGCTTTGAACCTGAGTCTTTCTGCTATGGGAAGCCAGTGCAGTTTGTTGAAATACTAATATGTCTATTCAATGTATTTATTAGTCTAGCAGCTGATATTGACATTTAATACCAAGACATAGAATGTTACTGTAATCCAAGTGAGGTAGGATTAATATTTGGATTACAAGTGCAAATGCTTTTTGTTTGAAGAACGATGTGATTAGATGTAGCCATCTTATTTTGAATATTGTTTTCTTCCATAGCTGGTTAATATGGGAAGAGACAGTGATTGAAGAATCAAGCAAGACCCCTAGTACTTTGGTTTCAGACTTGACTGTAAAGTTTTGACCACTGAACAAAGATTGATGATGGGACCTCAACTCCCTGATTGTGGAGCCATAGGACCTTGTTTTTTTTTGTGTGTATTCAATTTCAGTTTATTGGTCAGAACCTAGGTGCTAACAGCAGTCATGTCATTCGCTACAGACTGAGTTGCACCTTTGTTTGATGCTGTCACTGATAAGAGAAGCAGGATGTCATCTGCATAGTGACTGAGTCAATTTTGGGGCTCCTCATCCTTGCTTACTAAAGTGTAACTCAGAGTCTTATTTCTGGAGCTGTTCCTTCGTCTTGGCCCATTTCTAACTTACCGTTAACTGAAAAAAATTGTCTATGATCAATTATTTTCACATGCAAATTTGGTTTCAGCCTTTCACTCTTGTCAGTCAGGTTTCAGACATGGTCATAGTACCAAAATGATTATGACTTTGCTTCTTAGCAAATCCAGGGAAAAATAGATAATGATACTTTGTAATGCACTATTAGTATCACTTGACCGCACAGCTGCTTTTCACTAAGTTCATCATTCATTCCAGCTATGCAGACTGTCACCCCTTCATATAGGTGGACAAGAGACATAATGGATTTCTTCTTTTTTACATAACTGCACATTTACAGTGTCCACCTCTAGCTCTTCAACCACCACATATTCACTATCCTGTGGCATTCCTTATGGTTCAATTTTAACCTCTATCTTATTTAGGTCTCTTTATCAAGCCACACTAACAGTTCCCATGAGGCAGTGTTGATGGAGTCCATTCAAAGTGAATGGGATTTGTCGGCATTACCGCATCGGGAGCCACCAGCTTGGCTTGATTAAAAAAAGGCCTTAATATCTTTCTTAATCCTTTGGCAATTCTAATCCAATCACTTGGTATCAGTGTGTATTATTGCATGATTGATATTTTCTTAGAGTCCTGTTTACTAAGAAGGGCATTTTCGAAAGAAATGTCCAAGTTGCAATTTGGACGTCTTTGCGAAACATCCAAATCCAGGGGCGGGGAAACCCATATTTTTGAAAAAAGATGGACATACCTGGATTTGGACATCCCTAGACATGGATGTCTCTGACTTTCGGCGATTTTCGAAATCAAAGAAGTCCATGTCAAAAATGTTCAAATGCAAGCCATTTGGATGTGGGAGGAGCCAGTATATGTAGTGCACTGGTCCCCCTGACATACCAGGACACGAACTGGGCAGCCTAGGGGGCACTGCAGTGGACTTCAGAAAATGCTCCCAGGTACATAGCTCCCTTACCTTGTGTGTTGAGCCCCCCAAACCCCCCTCAAAACCAATTACCCACAACTGTACACCACTACCATAGCACTTACGGGTGAAGGGGGCATGTATATATGGGTACAGTGGATTTGTGGTGGGTTTTGGAGAGCTCACTGTTTCCTCCACAAATGTAACAGGTAGGGGGGTATGGGCCTGGGTCTGCCTGCCTGAAGTGCACTGCAGTACCCACTGAAACTGCTCCAGGGACCTGCATACTGCTGTCATGGACCTGAGTATGACTGGTATAGAGGCTGGCACATAATATTTTTAAAGACGTTTTTGAGAGTGGGAGGGGGTTAACGACCACTGGGGAAGTAACAGGATGTCATCCCCGATTTAATCCAGTGGTCATCTGGTCATTTTGGGCACCTTTTTGTGCCTTTTTTGAAATAAAAACACGTCCGGGTGAAAACATCAGGGACGTCCTTGCTTTTTTCAATTATGGGTCAAAGATGTCCAAGTGTTAGGCACACCAAGTCCTGCCTTTGCTACACCTCCGACATGCCCCCTTGAAATTTGGACGTCCTTGCAACGGACTGCAGTTGGAGACGTCCAAAATTGGGTTTCGATTATACTGATTTGGATGTCTCTGGGAGAAGGACGTCCATCTTCCAATTTATGTCGAAAGATGGATGTCCTTCTCTTTTGAAAATGAGCCCATATGCCACACTATAATCACATCAGCGTTTTTAGCACGTACAAAAAATTAGCACACATTAATGCTAGAGACACTTATGGGTGTCTTTAGCGTTAGCGCGCACTAAAAACACTACAGCATCTTAGTAAATAGGGCCCTTAGGTCTTCTTTTACAAAGCCACACTAGTGATTCCTGCACAGCAAATGAGAGGAAGCTCATAGGAATTGAATGGGCCTCCTCTCATTTGCTGCACTGAGAATTGGTAGCATAGCTTTATAAAAGAAGCTCTTAGTTTACTAAACAGATGATTGCACTATGATCTTGCCCTACTCCAATTTTGTCTTAAAGCTGTGGCACAATGTTCTTAACACAGACAAAATAACTGCCTGCTGGATTTCAGATCACAAAACCCATCGCGCTTAGACCCAAATCTTTTTGAGTCCCCAGTCCCTATCATAGATCACTTCCATTATCTTGAAGTAATCTTGGACTATTGGTTTTATGTTTTCCTCCACTTTGTTACCATGTTTTTTGACCTACAAAAACTCAGTGCAGTCAGAAGTCAGTTGCACTTCAAGACATTGCATATCTGCAAATTATCATGCCTAGGATTACATTATAAGCTTTATGCTGATGATTTGCATTTCTTTTCTCAGTTGACACAACCATTGAGGATGCTTTAACACATGTAGCACGCACTATTAGGCTAATAATAGATTTCACTTAATGCTGATAAAACCCAGGTTCTTTTTTATCACAAACAAAATTTGACTATTGAGCATCTATCTAGCAAAACACTAGATGAAAATACCATTTTTTTTCTGAAGTTTGGTGCCTAGGTATACTGACTGATTCCTCTCTGTCTTTCCAAAGTCATTTATGAAGTATTATAAAAGCTGTGTCTACTTCGTAGAATGCAGGATTTACTATCTATTGAGAAGTTTTGTACAATTATGCAGTTTTTTTGTTCTTCCACATTTTGGCTACTGCATTCATTGCTTATTGGCCTTCTTTCATATATCTTGAAACCTTTATAGATTGCCCAAACTCTGTTTAGGGCACTATTTACTAAGGTGCGCGAGCGTCTTTAGTGTGTGCTAAAAATTAGTGCATGCTAATTGCTAGAGAATATATTTCTATGGGTGTCTCTAGCATTAGAACATGTTTAATTTTTAGTTTACGCTAAAAACACTAGTGTACTTATAGCATGGCTTAGTAAACACAGCCTTGAATTCTCATACTTCAAAATTTGCCCATATATATTCAATACTGATATATTTTCATTGGCTTCTGGTTGAAATAATAATTCAATTTAAAGTACTGACTCTTATCTTAAAAGCCATTAAGAATGAGGCTTGTGTAAGTCAATGTAAAACCTCTGGTTAATGGATAAATATTTACTTGAAGTTCTCAGCTTTCAAACAGTTAATCTTCTTGGCATTCACTCATCCATCTTCCAAGTTATTGGTCAAAAATTATGAAAGTTACTATCTTTAGATTCACAGAAAATTGACTCTCTTCTGCAATTTACGGAACGTCTTAAGACCTATTTGTTTCGGAAAGCATACTCATGACAGCCTATTTAATCTAGCCTTGAAGAACACTGGTTCTGGAGTCTGAATAAATTGTGTATGTTGTATTACAATAAAACATACACAATTAATAATAACAACATACAATACCACATAGAACATAGAAAAAAACCACTCATATTGTTTTATGCTATGTTTTTGTGGCATTTTATGTTATTATTCTTCATTGTGTATGTTTTATTGTAACCCGCTGTGAATAGTGGAATGAGCAAATATAAATTTTGTAAAATAAATAATACCTTATGCCATACCTTTCTTGGCTCTAGAATAGATTATTGCAATGTTACTTATGCAGGAACTAGCCAGGCTAATCTCAAAATACAGCTGTGCATGTCCTTTGCTGTGCTAAAATATATGACTGTCTTACCCCTCTACTTCATCAATTACTCTGGATGCTAGTAAGATAATCAGGTTAAAATTGATATTCTGGCCTTTAAAGCCTTGCATGATGATACCCCTGACTACTTATCTTTTCTCATAGTTCTATATATCCCACCATGTCTTTTTTGATCCCATTTTGCCCAATTCATCTCATGCAAAATGGTTCTTCTTTTTTATTTCATATACGTGGAATAGTATGCCTCTTACTCTTCGTTTGGAATTATCTTATAGGAGCTTCTGAGCTCTCCTGAAAACCTATTGTTTCACCAAAGCATTTGACAAGCTTTTGGGGGCTAGGCAATGGGTGAAACTGTGCCCCAACAAGAGAATTCATATCTGTTGAGAATCCATATCTACTACTACTTAACATTTCTAGAGCGCTACTAGGGTTACGCAGCACTGTACAATTTAACAAGAGAGACAGTCCCTGCTCAAAGAGCTTACAATCTAATAGACAAGTGAACGGTCGGTCCGATAGGGGCAGTCAATTGGGCAGTCTGGATTCACTGAACGGTAAGGGTTAGGTGCCGAACGCAGCATTGAAGAGGTGGGCTTTAAGCAAGACTTGAAGATGGGCAGGGAGGGGGCTTGGCGTAAGGGTTCAGGAAGGTTGTTCCAAGCATAGGGTGAGGCGAGGCAGAATGAGCGGAGCCTGGAGTTGGCGATGGTGGAGAAGGGTACTGAGAGGAGGGATTTATCCTGTGAACGGAGGTTACGGGCGGGAACGTAAGGGGAGATGAGGGTAGAAAGATAGTGAGGGGCAGCAGACTGAGTGCATTTGTAGGTAAGAAGGAGAAGCTTGAATTGAATGCGGTATCTGATCGGAAGCCAGTGAAGTGACCTGAGGAGAGGGGTGATATGAGTATATCGGTTCTGGCAGAATATGAGACATGCAGCAGAGTTCTGAACAGACTGAAGGGGGGATAGATGGCTAAGTGGGAGGCCGGTGAGTAGTAAGTTGCAGTAGTCCAGGCGAGAGGTAATGAGAGCGTGGACGAGAGTTCGGGTGGTGTGTTCAGAGAGGAAAGGGCGAATTTGCTGATGTTAAAGAGGAAAGAAGCGACAGGTCTTGGCTATCTGCTGGATATGCGCAGAGAAGGAGAGAGAGGAGTCAAAGATGATTCCGAGGTTGTGGGCAGATGAGACGGGGAGGCTGAGGGTGTTATCAACTGAGATAGAAAGTGGAGGAAGAGGAGAAGTGGGTTTTGGTGGAAAGACGATAAGCTCGGTCTTGGACATGTTCAGTTTCAGGTGGCGGTTGGACATCCAGGCAGCAATATCAGATAAGCAGGCCGATACCTTTGCCTGGATCTCCGTGGTGATGTCTGGTGTGGAGAGATACAGATATCTGTTGAGTGCTTATGTATTGTTTTGAATGAATTGACTTTACTATTTCAATTATGAAGTTTCCGTTCCTTTTCTTTAAATGTCTTTAAATTGTGAAACCACTTTGACTTGCCCCTCAAAAAAGTAGTATAGAAAATTTGGATTAATCATTAACCACCTTTTGGTTTGTGAAGCATCTCCCATTCTGATCTATCCAGGAACCTGAAGTGAGTCTTGATAAGTTCAAAAATGCATTCAGTGATGGGCTTGGTGTCCAAGTATACTTTGTTGTAGCGCTCCTCCGACTTACTGCTGGGTCTGACGATAAGGGTAATCAACAACCCCTTCTGAGGGTTACCTCTGATCACCTTTGTGAGATGGGAAAAGTGACAGAATGGTCATGGGGTAAGTGGGAGAGTAGAGCTGAGTGGTGCGGTACTTCACCAGCTGCATGACCATTGATAATGTGAGCTAGGCTCTGTAAAATGAAGCTGTGTTTTTTTTAGGTATCGGTATGTGTGTTTATTACCTAAGAGTCATCCACCAGTGATCTCTCCACTCTTTAAGCAGTAATGTATTGCTGAATCTGCCAAAATGTGTGGGTCATGACAGGATGCTCCGGTTAATTACCTTCCCTTGTGCATTGCACCAGTGGCATAGCCAAGGGTGGGCTTGGGTGGGCCCATGCCCACCCACTTTGGGTTCCGGCCCACCCAGTAGTAGTAGTATACCTATGATGTGGCTGGCAGGGATCCCCAAGCTCCACCAGCCGAAAACTCCCAACAAGTGTCCCTCCTGCATACCTTGTACGTAGCAGATCTTCGCCTGCAGTGAGCAGTGACATACATACTGCTCACACCGGCCCCACAGCCTTCCCTCTGATGTATTTCTGCCTAGGCGGAAACAGGAAGTTGCATCAGAGGGAAGGGTGTAGGGCCAACATGAGCAGTGTGTATTAGTTGCTGCTTGCTGCTGGTGAAAATCTGCTATTTAAATGGTATACGGGAGAGGGGGGATATGGCATGCAGATGAGAGAAGGAGAGAGCAAATCACCTGTGGGACGGGGCGAGGTTCTTCTGCCCACCCATCGTGGGCCCAGGCCCACCCAAAATTGGGTGTCTGGTTACGCCCCTGCATTGCATATAACTTGCATATTCATAGAGTGGAAGGCCTTTCTGTTGTAGTAAGTGGGCTGTCTCCCTTTAAGGGACTTGTGGGCCAGCGGGTGCAGTCAATGATACCAAGGACAGAGGGGAAGTAGACAATGTCATAGAATTGGGTCATAGTGTGTATCCTCTGTTGCAGTATCTGGAGGAATACAATGTAGTCAGCAGTATGTGGGAAAGGCCATGAGGAGCTGTGTGATGCACAGAGAGATAGCTGACTGGCTGAGGTGACATTGAAGTGAACAGATATTGGTTGTCTCCTGTGAGTAGGATGCAGAGATGGGATTCTGACTGTTGGTAGAGATGATGAATGGCTGCCTTGTCAAAACAGAAGCCTATGCACTGCTTTTTAGTGAGGTCAAGGAACTATGCCCTGGGCCTGTATATCCTGTGATAAGGATGTGGCCTGATGGACCTCCTCTCCTTCTTGTGTGCCTCATGCAGGATGGTCTGAACAGCCCAGATGATCTGGTGGCTCATGATCTACAGCTCCTACCATCACCCAGATTGTAACAAAGTAATACAGCACAAACACTGTCAAACAACAGGACACAACTTCAGATACCACCTCACTTGTACACAGATGCAGGCACAGATACAGACTTCATTGGTGGTAGGGAGCAACAGGTGGCTGGGCAGATGCAGAGGTCAGGGAGGGATGTGGAGGGAGCTTATAGGTGTTATAGGAAAGGGTGGTGGTGGTGTTGTGAAGCCAAGCAAGGCAAAAGGTAGGGGAGGGTGATGAAAGGCAGGTAACATGGGTGGAATTGATAGGGGTTGAAGACAACTGACCCTTGATGGCATAAACAACAATCATGCTTGGAGACTGTCATATCAGCTCTCCTCCAAGTCAGTACCAATGCAAGCAGTCACAGGTACATGCTGCAGCAGCAGCACTTATTCATCTTTTATAAGTGGTCTAAGTCCCAATGTCTCTGTGTTGCCTCTACATCAAACTGCTACTCGGAATTGGGATAGATGTCAAGAATGCTGACTGCCCATGACATGCCCCTGTACCACTCCTGACATGCCTCCAGCTACCCTACACATTTTAGTGTCATACATGATTTACTCTGGTCTTTTTTAAAAATGGCAATTTTTACATTTTAGAGGTTTCTACAGCAATGTGCTGGAACATCCAAGTTTAAAACATGAATGTCACTTCAAAATGACAACCAAAATGTAGTCTATACTTTTTTTTTATTCATTTTAATTTTCAAGGGCTTCTTTTGTCTCTCATGAATATATGATGGTACTTCTGCATTGAATTTATGTTTATTTCTATATGTCTTGTATATTTTCACTGTGTATTGCTGAATATGTTATTAATGACACAAATATCTATAAGTTTACATTATTCAACAGTTCAAAGAACAAGAACAAATTATTTGCATAATTTGTAAGCAAAACAGCCATTTGTACTACAGATAGGAAGAGTCAAGGGAGAAGACAGCATAATAAGAAGATGCCATACCAGAATTCATCATAATTTGATGCAAATACTACAATTATCTTCTCTTTTACTCTATTTGCTGTGGGGGGGGGGGGTATAGGAGTAAAGGGATGGAATCATCCCCACTAGCTCTTTTTTTAAACTTCAGTATGATTTGTAAGGGGGATTTCCAGATTTTGCAACTTCAATAACAATTTAGCGCCTGGTCCTGGGCTGGTCCTAGGGGCTTTTCTGAGCCCCTGGAAACTGAAAAACCTTTTTCTCATAGACCTGGTGAGGCCTCATTTAGATTGTAAGCTCTTCCGAGCAGGGACCGTCCTTATTGTTAATTTGTACAGCGCTGCGTAACCCTAGTAGCGCTCTAGAAATGTTAAGTAGTAGTAGTATATGATATTCCCTCATTTACATATTGGTAATAACTTAATTCAGCACTTACACATTAATGTGAGAATGGGCCATTTTAATGTGCCCATTAAGATTTTAATGTGTGGCACATTTTTAGTATATGCAAAAGATGTTAAAATGCATAGCATAGGCATTACAGATTCCTAGCAGCAATCAATTAACCACCATCCTATATCCAATTATAATAAATGACAAAAAAGAAAGGTAATGGCAAAAACTTGGCTGTCATTTTAACTCACATTTCATTATAATATTACTCAACAATACATTAATTTGTAAATCTTAACTATATAAGACTAGATGATGCCATCCTAATAGCTATGTCCTTAGAACATACAAATAACACCCCCTATTCCCAACCTGTGATGTGGCAAGGCTGAAGATCTGCTATATCAAACTTTCTCCTTTTTAAATTTCCTATAACACATGGCAATGCCTTCCATGATGTAGCATGTTAAAGCTTATCAAGCAAGTAAAGCAAGGTGTGCAGAAGAAAGAAGGTGCTGATGCACCTGTACAGGCCGTTGGTGATGCCCCACCTGGAGTATTGTGTTCAGTTTTGGAGGCTTTATCATGCTATAGATGTAAGAACACTTGAACGTCCCAGAGGAAGGCAACAAAAATGATATGGAGATTATACCAAAAGACATATGAGAAGAGTCTGGATGACCTGAATATGTATACCTTAGAGGAGAGGAGGGCCAATGAGATATGATACAGATGTTTAAATTCTTGAAAGGTATTAATATAGAAACAAATATTTTCCAGAGAACGGAAAATGGTAAAACTAGGGGCATGAATTGAGGTTGCGGGTGGTAGACTTAGGAGTAATGTCAGAAAATTATTTTTCTTGGAAAGAGTGGTTGATGCCTGGAATACCCTCCCGAGGGAGGTGGTGGAGAAAAAACTGTTGTGGAATTCAAAATGGTGTGGGATAAACACAGTGGATCTCAAATCAGAAAATGAATGGTATAAAAAACAAAACTTAAATGGTTGCACATGTGTTTGCATGTCAAGTGGTGCTTAGATGTCAACTCTGGCTGTATCAACTAAAGCAGGTGCTGGACTGACTTGTATAGTCTGAGTCCCGCATATAGCATTCTGGTTTAGGATGGGCTGTAGAGTAGAGAGTTTCAATGGAAACTCCAGTAATTTGAAATGTGATGACAGTGCCAGGCAGACTTGTATGGTCTATGTCCCGCAAATGACAAGACGAATTTGGATAGGCTTTCATGGCAACTCCAGTAGTTGGAACATAAGGACAGAGCCCGAGAGACTTCTATGGTTGATGTCCCATAAACAACAAAGAAAGGTCATGAACAAATATATAATATCACATTCATTGTTGATTTAATTTAGAATTGAGAATGAATGTGACTGTTAGGCAGACTGGATGGACCATTCAGGTCTTTATCTTCCGTCACTATGTTACTATGGGGCTCATTTTCAAAAGAGAAAAATGTCCAAAAAGTGACATAAGTCTGCATTTGGACGTTTATCTCACAAAAATGTCCAAATCAGTATTTTCAAAAACTCTTTAGATGATTTTCTCTGAAGTTCATCAGAAGGATGTCTAAATCTCAAGGGGGCATGTCAGGGGCGTGTTCAAGCCGGGACATGGCCATTCCTAAGACTTAGAAGTCTTTCAGCCATAATGGAGCAAAACAAAAACGTCCAGGACTAAAACTTGGATGTTTTGAGCTAGACCTGTTTTTATAACAGCTACCTGCAGTGGGAATTGAACCCACTACCCCAAGATCAGAGCCCACCGCACTAAGCACAAGACTACTCCTCTACTCCACACAAAAAGCTGTCCTTACTCCCCCAGTGGTCACTAACCCCCTCTCACCCCCAATAAATGTGATTAAAAATATTACTTGCCAGACTCTGATGTTTTACTCAGGTCCATTAGAAAAGCATGCAGGTCCCTGGAGTAATCTAGCAGTGGTGCAGTGCACTGCAGACAGGTGGACCCAGGCTTCTACCTCTCACTCCCTGTTACACTTGTGGAGGAAACTGTGAGTCCTCCAAATCCACCAGAAACCCACTGTACCCACATATTGGTGCTCCCTTCACCTGTAAGGGCTATGGTAGTGGTGTACAGTTGGGGGTAGTGGGCTTTGGGTGGGTTTTGGGGGGCTCAGCAGACAAGGTAAGGGAGCAATGGTGAAATGTATACCTGGGGGCATTTTATAAAGTCTACTGCAGTGTCCCCAAGGATGCCCTACTGCTTTCCTGGGATGTCACTTTTCCACTATTCTACCTGATGCCAAGTATTCTATTTTTTTTTAAATAACATCTGAGCCTTGTGTCTGTTGTTTATCTGTAGATTTGGGCTTTGAGTTCAGATCTATAGCTAAAAAGGAGGTCCCATTATACATATCTAAATACCAGACTGCTATTTTTCCATACTCAAGCATCGACACCCCAGGTCACACCCTCCCTATTTCAGACAGCCTGAAAATACTTGGCGTCATAATAGACCACAACCTTACGCTGGATAGCCAAGCAAAATCCACCACAATGAAAATGTTCCATTCAATATGGAAGCTCAAATGTGTGAAACAATACTTCCTGAGCGATACCTTTCGTAACTTGATACAATCAATGGAAATAAGCCACCTAGATTACTGCAATGGAATCTATGCAGGATGCAAAGAACAAACCTTAAAGAAACTTCAGACTGCTCAAAACACGGCAGCTCGGTTTTGAAAAACATGATTTGAAAGCGCAAAACCCCTCAGTGAAAAACTACAGTGGCTCCCAATCAAAGAACGTAATGCCTTTAAAATCTGCACCATTGTCCACAAAATTCTCTATGGCGAAGCGCCTGGGTACATGACAGAATTAATCGACCTACCAACCAGAAACACCTCCGATTCAACACGATCATATCTAAACCTACACTACCCATGCTGTAAAGGTCTAAAATACAAATCTACCTATGCATCCAGCTTTTCCTACATAAGCACACAATTGTGGAACGCACTACCAAAAGCCTTAAAAGTGACCTACAACCACCTAAACTTCCAGAAAATACTAAAAACCACCCTGTTCAAAAAAGCATACCCTCCCAATCCAACTTAAAGGACTGACCTTGGCTACACAAGAAGACCGAAGCATGTATGAACACAACACTACTCTCCCACCTTATGACTATTACTGTGACTTTGTCATTTAAACTTCATCCTATCACAACATCACATTGTATTTCTTCACACCAGAAATGGCAAACGCCTTTTCCAGCACTATGTAAGCCACATTGAGACTGCAAATAGGTGGGAAAATGTGGGGTACAAATGTAACAAATAAATAAATAAATATATACTCCATAGCAAGAGTGTATATTCCCTAATTACCTGTCCCAATACAACTGAAGCTTTTACCTCCTCAGTGCATGTAAATGGTTTTATCCCTGTGTGGATTCTCTGATGCCGTGTGAAGCTTTCTTTCCAACCAAAGCTTTTACCACACTCAGGGCAAGCAAATAGTTTCACTCTTGTGTGTCTTCTCTGGTACATTGTGATGTTTACCTTCTGACCAAAGCTTTTACCAGACTCTATACATGCAAATTGTTTCTCTCCCGTATGGACTTTCTGATGCGCTTTGAGATTTACATTACAACCAAAGCTTTTACCACACTTAGACCATGTGAATGGTTTCACTCTATTGTAGATTTTCTTGTGTATTTTGTACATTTTGCATTTGGATGTTTTTTGTTTGAAAATGGATCAAACATTAAAACGTCCAAATCACAAAATGTTTTTCCAAACAGCATTTTACAAAATGACCTTTCCTGTTCTGATTTTGGATGTTTTACAAAAAACGTCCAAATTCAGACTTAGATGTCATATTCAAAAATGCCCCTTGTGCACTTGACTTGCCCAAAATCACAAGGAGCAGTAGGGGGAATTGAACCCATGTTGCAAGGATCAAAGCCCGCTGCAATAACCATTAAGCGACTCCTCTGTTTTAGATGTTTTGCATTTGGATGCTTTTTGTTCAAAAATGGACCAAAAAAAAACAAAAACAAACGTTCAAATCATAAGACATCCATAGTATTTTCTAACACAAAAGATAGACGTCCATCTTTTTCAAAAATGACCTTTTTTCCTGTTCAGAATTTGGACGTTTTTGTAAAACGCCCAAATTCTGATTTAGACGTTCTATCGAAAATGCCCCTCCACTTTTCTGTATTTACTCACTTCTGATGCTTGTAGTTAAAAGTAAAAGGGGAAACATGATGTAAATGATGATTTCTTAGTAACCAAATAAAACAGAAAAACTGGGAACAATATTTTGCTATTGCAAACCTCATCACACAAATAGTGGATCATCTCATCTTAAATTTTGCTATTCAGTGAATACAGCATATAAGAACAGTGGAGTTGGCTATGGTTGTTGAACCGGTTAGTGGTCTCCAGCCAAACAGAACAGTGATGACCTGGGCCACTTTAAAACAGAGATGATGCTGGAAGTCCTTTCCAAAGACTACCAATCCAATTTAAAATTTTCTATGGGATGACGAGCAGACATATGCCTGGGTCTTAGCAATCTGCTCATCATCCCATAGAAAATTTTACATTGGATTGATAGTCTTTGGAAAGGAAGTCTGCTTTTCTAGCTGAAAGATTAGAGGGTTCCCACTCACTTGACATTCTTGCATCAGTTCTCAAAGATATTCAGAGTTTGCCATCAGTTGAAAAATTGTTAGAACAACAACAAGATTCCAACTTTGTGAAAGCTTTCTCTGTAACTGGACAGCATGACAACGATAATGAAGGTAAAAATGAAAATGCAAGTGATTAATTTGCATTACTTCTAATACAGATGATAATGACAAGTATTTCAGAGATTCTCTTGATCAATACTTACAGACCCAGTCAGAAGACATCTGTAGTAGTGTAGTCTGGTCTGCTTTGAAGACATTTTTATCAGACTGAACAATCCACTCTCTGCTAATGCAATTGATGAACACCTTTTTAGCTGTGCTGGATTCCTGACTCATAAGCACACTCGCATGATTGACAGTGATTTTCAAAATGTAGCTTTACTGAAAGCAAAGTGGATTGAATTGTAGAACAATAAAGTTGTTGGGATTAAAAGGTTATCCATAGTTTCATTCGTTGTAATTGCAGTACCTTTACTGTTTACTCAAAAAAGTATTATATTAGGCAATTACGGCCCTGTTTACTAAGCCATTCTGTAGGCATGCTAACTTTTTAGCGCGCACTAAAATTTAGTATGCACTAATGCTAGAGACACCCAGAAAGGTAGTAGCAAAACTTGACCACATCTTAATTAATTCACTGTAATAGGAGAAAAAAAATGACTGTTAAGGTGGCTTTGGGGAAGAGAGTAGACTCTAGCAGTGCTGAAGCTGTTAACAAAGAAAAAACAGAAAAGATCACATGATCTGCAGACAGCCCAAACCATGAATAGAAGAGCAGATCGCACACCAAAGGATAACAATTGTTTATTCATAGAATGTGAGATATTTCCATTCCTTGAATAAAGGAATTTTATCCTTTGATGCGTGGTCTGCTCTTCTATTCATGGTCAGGGCTGAGGGTGTTTCAGGGTCTGGAGCCACTTGTGTATCTGTATCTGCTGGAGGAAGCTCTCTTACCTTGGGGTAAGTGTGTACAGTACCCAAATTCAGAGAAGTGGTTTGGAAGAGATGTCATGTGCAAGTGTGACTGGGGAGTGATAAAATAAATAGCAGTGATTGTTAAAAATCTGCAAATGCTGTTGGTTGAAACCTTGTGCTAAGCATGTACATTGTAAAGACAGCATGTTTGCAGGCAAGCTCCTGCAAGAGAATTAGCAGGAGACCTGGAAGCATCTAAAAGCAATTTGACTGGTTGAAAGCTCAAGCAGTAGGTTCAGAGATTAATTTTAGCTGGGTGTGATGAGAAATGGTTGGTGTTGGGGCAGAGAGCTGAGGAGAAAACTGCTTTTCCTTTGTTTCCTTTTAGGTAGAAGAGGATATATTTCAGGAGCTGTTGTTTCTGTCCATCTGAGTTTAGTGTGGGAAGAGATTTGGTGAAAGGGATTCTGATTTTATTTTGGAAAAGGAAACAGGAGTGTGTGTGAGTACTGAAAGGACGAAGGTGAAAGAAAAACAACCAATTTAAAGTACTGGTTCCTGAAAGTCACTCTCTTTGACTATTTATCAGTGATGGATAAATATAAAATCCTTACATTTTGAAATATGGTGATTTAGCTTAAAGTCAGAAGGAGATAATGTCTGTTCTGACTGCTATTGAAATCTGAAACTGCATGCAGATTTTCTAAGCAGAGTAATGCCCTGTTACACTATTTGAGCAGAATTATAGCCATGGCTGGCTAAAAAGCTAGTATTTTTCTTCACCAGAAAAGAAATAAAGTGAATGTGAACAACTGAAATGAATTTTTTAAACAACAACAAAATGCTTTTCTGATGAACTCCAGTGCTGGCTGATGTGAGGTGGTTTGGTCAATGAAAAATATTATATTTTTTTACTGATACAGCGCCTGGCAATGGTTTGAAATAATAGACAGAAATAGGGATTAAAGTGGCTCAGATAGCTGGAGAGGGTTAGTCAGAAATAAGGTATTTATTTTAATTTTCTGAAATAGACACATCAGTGATCTTGAAGACAACCTGTAAATGAGGCAACATCTATAAATGAGGCATACTGAGTACACACACATAAGGGAGTGTTCTCCTTTTATTTTACTTAAGTGTAGGTGGTAGGTATCAAGACCAAGAAAAAGAAAGAAAAGATGAACAATCCCACAAAGGTCAGCAAAGTCAGATCATAAGGTGGGAAAGACCAGGGCGATAAAACAAAGATGCTTAAAAAGTCTTTATTAGTCAATCAAGCCAGGCTACAGACAATCACTGGAGCATGAGACTTGAGCATGGGATGCTTCACGGACTTAGGCCTTTGTCAGGAATCTTTAACAAACACAAGATAAATATATAAATGTACAGTACAATTAATAAAAATTAATTAAAATAATAATATTTAATAAATGCTAATATATAAAAGGTTCATTGGTGAACATCCATAGGACAATGGAAGAAGAGTGATAAATGAGCAATTAAAAAAAAGTATGAAAAGGTAAAAACAAAGAAATGTGGTATGTGACCAATACTGAGAGATCCTTTTACCAAGCTGTGGTAAAAAGAGGGCCCCGCGCTAGTAGCAGGGGCCATTTTTGCCACACACTACAGCCCTTGTACCGCACGGGTAAAAATAGCCATTACCATGCGGTAAGATTGCTCTTACCATATGGGCATGCAAGAGGCATGACGGTCAAATGGTTCCCTTTTTTGAGTTAATCCATGTGTTGAATATTTAGTTTTTTTCTGCAGAATTTATTATTTGGGTTTCTGCCAGGTACTTGTGACCTGGATTGGCCACTGTTGGAAACAGGATACTGGGCTAGATGAACCATTGGTCTGACCTATAATGGTTCTTCTTCTGTTCTTATTTGGCTTACCAAGAGGGGCATAATCGAAAGGGACACCCAAGTTTTGTTGAGGAAGTCCTCGCAAAATGTCCCAATGCAGGGGTAGGGAAACCCGTATTATAGAAACAAGATGGATGTCCATCTTTCGTTTCAATAATATGGTCAGGGACGCCCAAATCTTGAAATTTTGGTCATCTTTAGAGATGGTCGTCCCTAGACTTGGTCGTTTCTGATTTTCGGCGATAATGGAAGCCAAGGACAACCATCTCAGAAATGACCAAATGCAAGCCCTTTAGTCATGGGAGGAGCCAGCATTTGTAGTGCACTGCTCCCCCTGACATGCTAGGACACCAACCGGGCACCCTAGGGGACACTGCAGTGGACTTCATGCTAATCCCCCCAACCCCTCCCTAAAACCCACTACCCACAACTGTACATCACTACCATAGCCCTTATGGGTGAAAGGGGGCACCTAGATGTGGGTACAGTGGGTTTGTGGTGGGTTTTGGAGGGCTCACTGTTTCCTCCACAAACGTAGCAAGTAGGGAAGGGGATGGGCCTGGGACCGCCTGCCTGAAGTGCACTGCACCCACTAAAACTGCTCGAGGTACTTTCATACTGCTGTGATGGACCTGAGTATGACATCCAAGGCTGGTAAAAATATTTATAAAGATATTTTTTGAGGGTGGGAGGAGGTTAGTGACCACTGGGTGAGTATGGGGAAGTCATCCCCGATTCTCTCCGGTGGTCACCTTTTGTGCCTTGGTCGTAAGAAAAACACCACCAGGTAAAGTCGTCCAAGTGTTCGTCAGGGACACCCTTTTTTTTCCATTATGGGTCGAGGACTTCCATGTTTTAGTCACGCCCAAGTCCGCCTTCGCTACGCCTCCGATACGACCCCTTGAACTTTGGCCGTCCCTGTGACAGAAAGCAGTTGGCGACGTCCAAAATCGGCTTTCGATTATACCGATTTGGACGACCCTGGGAGAAGGACGCCCATCTTCCGATTTGTGTCAAAAGATGGGCGTCCTTCTCTTTTGAAAATGAGCCTGCAAGTAATCATCATTTATGTCTTGCTTCTACTTTTACTTTTTACTTTTAACTGCAAACATCAAATGTAAAATGGACATTTTCAAGATGATGTCTAAGTTGGACTTTGAGCATTTTGTGCTAAATGTCCCAAATCCAAATAGGAAATATATCCATTTTTGAAAAAGCAAAACATTTTTTTCTTTTTTTCAAAATTATCGTATGTAATATTTTCGTGCTTTGTGCATTTATCTTTTTGGGCCATTAAATAAATGCACAAGTGAAAAATGTAGAAAATCAAGCCATTGGGATGTAGAAGGAGCCAGCATTTTTAGTGGACTGGTCATACAAACATCCAGGAAGAGCAATGGGGCACCCTAGGAATCACTGCTGTGGACTTTACATAAATGCTTTTGACTTCTGAACCATCCAAAACCCACTGCCCCAAACTGTATACCAATATAATAGCCCTTATGGGTGAAAGGTCACCTAAATGTGGGTACAGTAGGGTTTTGGGGGGGCTGACACTTTTCCACAAGTACAACACATACAAGAAGATATGGGCCTGAGTCCTCTTCTCAACAGTGCACTGCAGTGATCATTATACTACTCCAGGGACCTGCTTGCTGCTCTAATAGACCTAGCCATAACATCTGAAGCTGTCATAGAGGCTGGTAAGTACTATTTTTATTCACATCTTTGGGAGGTGGGAAGGGGTCAGTGACCACTGGGGGAGTAAGGATGTTTATCCCTGTTTCCCTCCAATGGTTATTTAGGGCTCATTTTTATGCCTTATTCATTCTAAAAACAGGACTAGATCAAAATGTTGAAGTTGGCTGCAAAACGTCCAAGTGTTAGGCACACCCTAAGCCCACCCTAAGCCCCCTCCACAATGCCCCAACATACCCCCTTGTGATTTGGATGCACTGCAGATGAAATGCAAAAAAGTATGCAATATAGGTTTTCAAAAATATCAATTTGGATATTTTGAGAAGAAATCCGTCCAAATGGTATTTTATGACATTTTTAGGACATTTTTCTCTTTCGAAAATGAGTCCATGAGTAAAAGTAGTAAATTTGGTGAATTTATTACTTCAGTAAAAGTAACAAATGTGACAAACTTGATATCTGAATTTTCTAGATCCTGTTTTAGGCATCACACTTACAAGGGCATAATCGAAAGAGAAGGACACCCATCTTCTGACACAAATCGGGAGATGGGCGTCCTTCTCTC